>NW_019525166.1:107993-205695 GCF_002814215.2 Seriola lalandi dorsalis | reverse complement strand
CAAAAAGACAGCTATTGCCATTTACGTATTTCTTTTTTTGAGGCAGTGATGAAGTTTGGTCATGGTTAAGACAGCAAACATTTAAAATGAAAACAAATACCAAATTTAAACATGGACTTAAGATAAGGCCATGGATGCTCCGGGGAAGAATCTTCTGCCTAATCTTTGTCTAATGTAGACATCTTTGGACCATTGCCAAGAGCTGTTCAAACATGCAGCAAGTACAACATGACTGACAGATTTGATTTTCTCCTGTGATGAACACGGTGCATGGTCTATCACATTTTCAAAATAAAAGACAGTTTATTCCACTGATTAAAAGTCATGTTTCAAAGTAATGAGTACTTCATAGAAATATAGTGGAGTCAGAAGTAAAATATTTGTCTTTTAAGTGTGGTGGAGTAATAGTCAAAAGTTTCTAAAAAAAAAAAAAAAAAAAAAAAACTCATATGAAGTACAGATACTCTAAAATTATACTAGTACAGTTCTCAAGTAAATGTTCTTTGTTCCTGTCCACCCCTGACAGTGATGCGTCATTTTAATCTTGATTTCCTGACAGAGAACCAACCTTTGAAAGAGTGTGTTCAGCCTACACATATCTGTGTCCCCACAACTCCAGGGAACATCATGATGTTGCACAATTCCTAGTTAGGATGCGGTGATGTGTGATGATGTGGTGTCATGTTCATTTTATCCATCCATGTGTTAATTCCTCAGAAGAAGAGTGGACCAAGCTACTGGAGCTCTCCCCTCTGTTCCAGCTGCTGAAGGTGGTGGAGCTACAGCTGAAGGGCTTGGCCTGTGGGGCGGGGCTTCTTAGTGGAGAGCTCATGGGTAGGTCAGATGGAGTTGGCGTTGCTTATTCTTGACTAGGTAATTAGCTTAAATACACTACCTGAATGCACATGTTCACATATATACAGAGTAGTACATGCACAGACACATTCAACACGTCGTCAGCATAATCATCAGGTATTCATAGACAATCAAGTTTGCTTTTCTCCGCAAATCAAACCTACCTGAAGAAAACTTGAATAAAGGCTTGATTTCTCTAAAAGTGTATTTTTATATTTATGAGTACTGAATAAGGGACCCATTATGTGATAGTATACTTTTGTGAAAAGGACATATCACAACCTAGAGTAGAGTGTATTCTTTAGATTTCAGCACTGTCTGCGTGTTTTTTCAGCAGCTGCTATTCTCTCACTCTGCAGAATTTTTATGAGGCCCAGGAGATAGAGGTTTGCTGAACCTCAAGTGTTGAGACATATGCTAGTTTGTTTGGCTTCAGCAACTAATTAACTTTCATCAGGTCTGTCTTACTGAGGCTCTGCCAAATGATTGATTCCTGGGGTGACTATGAAGAAATCACTTACAGTTCCTGGGAATGATTGTGCTCTGTGTTTTATCTAGACGGAGGCAAGAGTTTTGTAGATGTCCTTGATGCTCAGTGGGAATGTGAAGGAGAGCTGATTCCTTTGGACCCATCAGTCCTTAACCCCAGAGAGTTCCTGGTCTACCAGCATGGACTATTCCTGATGCACACATTGCATAATATGAACCTGGTTGGTGCCAAAGTTTATCTCTTTAAACCTTGTTGCCTATTTTGAGGCTTTGAGTGGCTTGACCCCAGGCTATCTTTCAAATGTTAATTGTTTCTCTGTATAGGCTGAAGTAATCAGGCAGGAAACTACCACTGTATCCCAAAAGACCAAACATACCTGGCCATTCAGGCTGATATCATCCTTTCTCATCTTGGAATAAATACCTTTACCTTCATTCTTTTTATTGTGTTTTCTTGATGTCTTTTCCAGTTACAAACACATTTATTTATTAATTATCCTTGTTATTTCAGGATCTAGATATATTTACCTGCATATATTATTTTTTCAGTTTTACTGTGAGCTAATGTTCAGTTGGCATATTTTAGTAAAAAAAAGGCTTAGATTGTTGTTTTTCCAACAGACTCCAGCCATTTCACTTCAGATAGCTGCCAGTCTCCCAAACAACAACTACTTGAACAACGCCTTCAGAAATTCCTTCTTTTATCAGGTAAACTTCCTTGTCTGTGAAAGTGTAATTTCTTTGTTTTTCAGTACCAGTGCAATTGTTCAGTTGTTAAATTGCTGTTTGCCTTAGTATCAATAAGATAGAGTGCTTGTGTAAATTACTATTAAAGATATAAGTGGTTAACTTAAAACAAGACCAATAAAACAGAGAATGTGTATTAAATGAAAATACCTTAGAGGTGAATGTAATAAAATACAGTGCTCCTCAAAGAATTTGTCCAAATTTGAAACAGCTTTGTAAAGGTTGTGAAATAGTGCAGGTTCACTTGAGGCCGTCAGATCCCAGGATTTGCCACTCCCGCTGAGGTCTGCGCTCCGCTGTCTTTGATATCCCTGTTACCTTTGTGACTGTGGTGCAAACAATTCCTTCTCTCTGCATATGCTGGCCTTACTTGGATAAAGTTTTGTGGTTGATAGACACCTGTACAGCTGTAATACTGTCAGTGGTGGAAAGTAACAATTATATTATTATTATTATTATTATTATATATAGTATTACATTTAAGTATTTTCAAACATCAACACATAACTCAAAAGGGGGAAGCAGCTAAGATGATAAATTTGTCATGTTCCCGCTCTTGGTCAGTAAGGTTTTCCTTCACAGTTTATGCACAACGATGTTCAGATATCGGTTAGACTTAAAGGAACCAAAAACCTGCCATATTGGTGAGCTGACGTTTCCATTTGGTTAACAATTTTGTCACCACCTTCACTGGCTGCAATCATTTTCTCACTCCAAGCTTATTTCGTTGTTGGTGCAGCCGAACAGCACACATTTTGAAGGACTGGCTGTTTGTCAATCGTAGAATGCTCCATTATCAAGGGATGTGATAGGCTGTTTATGAGCCAGGGAGGGACTATTGCACTTTCTATTGAACAATTTTCATTTAGCTATTGATGAAGTGTCTATCACTGGTACACATCGCTATGGTTTTATCGCCTAGGCCTAGTTACTAGTTACTTTACAAATTAGTATATTGTATACAATACAAAACTGAATCTTTAGCTTATAAAATACAACACAAAGTTTTAGATTAAACTACTCAACAGCATGTTAGATGACATTCTGCTTTATAATCAATACCCTTATATTTTATATTGTAGCAATATTTTGCTGTTAGTAGTTCTCTATTTTTACTTGAGTAATATTTTAGATGCAGGACTTTTAATTGCACGAGAGTATTTTTAATATGTTGTTCTGCTAATGTAAGGCTAATGGATCTGAATAAACAGTACTTTCACCACTGAATACTGTGATGATAACTGTAAATGAGACTTTGTGTGACATTGACAATAAGAGAGATGATGAAGAACAATAAAAAACAATGTCAAAAACACTGCAGAGAAAGCTGTTAAGGGAGAAAATGAGCGAATAATACGAAATGCAGCAGAAAGTAGGAAATAATTGAACAAATCCCAAGGGCCATCTACACTCTACATTACCTGCAGATCAACATAAAACAGCTCAGTCAACACAACAACAATAGCTTGATGTGTCCATCTGCTGTTTATATCTTTTCGGAGCCCCCACTAATTTTACTTTATCGAACATCATCTCCGGACCTGTTGATCTGTGGACACAAAAGATTCTGTCTCTGCTCACTCCCCCCTCTGTTCACAGGGGAGAGAGGTCGGACTAAGAGACCCCTCAAATCAGTAAATAACCAGCATCGTGCATGAGCTCAGAGTTATAAAGCTTGTTTCTGCAGTAGGTTTTGCAATTTCAGAGTTCAGGGAGAATCCACATTTCCTAAGTGAAGGAGGAAACCAGCTGCAGACTGTGGGCAACAATGTCATGCCATGGCCAGGAAAACACAGACTTTAATTAAGAGTTTGCAATATTTGAAGTATATCCCTTTTTCATATTAGTGCTTATAGTACAGCATATCGATCATTTAATGGGCACTTACAACTCCAACTTCCAGTAACCACTAGCTGCTAGCCACTTCCTTTTCACTTACCAGCCATTTCCTCGTGTATATTCCAGTTAATCGTAAAACAAAAGCTTATATGGAATCATTTAATTGCCTTCCAAATAGCAAGACATACAACATTGTATTATGCATATAATGCAACGTGGCGCCATGCATGCTTTTAAGCGGTGGATTGTGCATGTTTGTACATCTGCAGTGTGTTACTCAGAGTAACTCTCACATGCATGTGAATGACTGCTCTGTTGCCAGGAGGCAGAGGAGACGCTCTTTGTCCGACGCCAGAGGCTCCACTCTGTTGGAGGCTTCTCTCTGCTGCTGCTCCACTGTCTGTCCCATGTCAAAATTAAAGACATGAGCACTGATTCCAGTCCTGCCTTCCAGAGGCTTTTCTTCAAGGTACAGACAAACACTCAAAGGATTTGTTTTGGAAAATATTGAATTTTGATCTCAAATTTAGCTTCAAATAAAGCTGAACTTTAAAATTCCAGAGGTTTTTTTTATGGGTTTACAATCAGTTGGCTGACTTTTACCAGTTTTACATTAATTCAAATGCTGCTGTTTTGCTTAATTTTATATTACAGGTACTGCAGGCATGTCTGGGGGAGCTGTTTCAGGCCAGACTGGGTATGCCTACCTCTGGACAGGAAGCCAATTTGTTTTCAGGAGACTTACATGGGATTCTGTCAGACTCTCGTGCTGCCTCCTTGCTTTACAGGCTTCACAAACCAAGCAGAGGATTGCTGTCTGAAGATGTAAGAACAGAATATTTCCACTGACTAGGATCATTTGCTATAGCATGGCTTATTCTTCTTTATTTTATCTATCTGTCAGTATTGTGCAAGAGTTGCAGCAGGACATTTATGAGTTAGAGAGTAACCAGAGCTGTTTTCTTGTGTCTGTTTTTGATTATGGGAGCAGGAAGTTGAAGAACTCCAGAAGAAGCACAAAGAAATGTCTCTGTTCTCCCATCTTGAATGGCTTTTGAGGGACAAAAGCTCTACAGAGAAAGGCGGAGACCAGATTGGATAAACAAATGTACAGACCGCCCTCTTTGACAAAATCCTGAGTTTTTCATAATAATCTAGCAGTTCAAGGGAGTCATGCAAATGGAAGAATAGCAATGAAAGTATGTTTGCATTATGTTGCATCCCAACTTTTTTGTTTCTTAAGATCTTGTAATCACTGATCACAAAAAACGAATCATGTTAAAGGGTTTTATTCTTATTTTTTATTTTTCAAAACAATTATTCAACTGAAAAAAATGACTTTATACAAATCATACATGTTGCTGTGTTGCTTTTGAGACCACAAGAATTTTAATGGCAATCCTGGGGTCTTTTTGTGGGTAGCTACACAGACCAACATATGTGTACAATCTGTGTGTGCATGTGGACACATTTAGACATCTGTTTCTTTTTAAGCGTGAAGGAGGGGCGGTCCAAAGTAACAGCAGCTTTGCAGACATTCCAACACTTCTGATGGCAAAAACTGGTGCTTTTAATCTTGTCATTCACTTCATCCGAGTGGCTTGGAGAGCGATGACAATGATGATCAAAATTATTCCACAGACAAGCCCGATGACATTTAGGATCTTGGCTGTCCTTGAAGCATCCTCAGCTATTGCTGATTCTCCAATAGCATTAGCATTTTGTGCCTTTAAAAAGCAATGATCAAAATTAGTTTTTCAAATTCAGATTCACTCTTAAAATGTTCTTAGAAATAAAAATGTTTTGTGTCATTTTTATTTGAGTATAAAGCAGCAAAAGAAGATTATAAAAAGTTTGATATTGAGGGAAAGTTACTTACCCTGCAGGAGCAGACAATAGCAGCAATTCCTAGAGGCAGACAACAGCATAAAGTGTTGAAGATGGACCATCCAAGATAGGACGGAGCGACAGAACGGGTTTGACCTCCTTCCATGGTGGGTCTTTTTCTCACTTTAAGCGAATGGGAGTTATGCTTTGTTGGGTAATGTCTGGATCCAATGGCTGGTGAGGGTTGTCGTCTATACTTATATCCTTTGTGGGTGTGGTTTGAGTTGGGTTGTATAAGTCCAGCAGCTATGTAACTGACTAGTGGATTTATATCCAGCAAATGGGCTTTTGATGTGTTGCTTGTGAGTTGGACTCTGCTGGGAGGAGTATATATACATGGGGAGACATTTACAGCTTTGGAGAGCCTCATTCCTGGCTGATGGCTGTGTTTTACATTCAGTTTAACACATGGTAACTAAGTTCATTCTGCCTGGATCATTTAAAACTTTAAACAGTAGATACACTTTAGTTAGTGAGTTCAATAACATTAATTATGTTTTTTATTGTGTCATGCACATACAAGTATCAAACCCAAATTGATTTATAAGATACGAAAATACTGTTGTCGTACTGAAAACTTCTTAAATGTAAAAAATGACATTTGACTAAAATGTGCACCCCTAAAATCATCACGTCATCTACAATCTCATCAACTACGCAATAAAAAAAGTTCATTTCTGCCCAGGGAGATCTGAAAACCAGCCTGTTTCAGTAGATAATGCTTATGTACCAGAATGTAACACTGTTGTTTTTCATGAGACAATGTGTTTGAATTTTAGTTCGTAGGCTACCAAACATCAGTAGATCATCGTTGTTCCTCACACATAAGCATCGTGAATATTACACCGACTAAAATTAGCTGCACTCCCACTGCCTGAAATGTACTGTATTAGCCTCCACTTGTAGCTCCATTCAGGAATAATTATCCTTATTATTATTATACTTATATGATGTGATGTCATAATATTACTGTAGCAGTCCTTTTATGTGTAAATAACCACTTTTGATCTGTGTTAATTCAGTGTCTTGATAAGCCTCATTGTTTTTGTTATCTGATGACTTTTCTTTTGGCTTTGAATTTAAGATCATTTTTTCCCTATTTAATTTTCTCCAAAGCTAGTAATTACTCCACAGCACAATATCACCATCAGTGCTAATTAAGTTCAGTCTTTTCTCAATTGAGTTTCTCACTGACCACAAAATAAATTCACAAGATTCTCAGCAAAAGTCAAGAATGATTTGATAGATAAGTTATTCTGAAAAATTAATGATTGAGTGCATTACAATAGGCACCTGGTGGTGGACACTACAGCAGCTTTCTTCTGAGGGAGCACAGATGACGCACAGTGCACCTGCTGTAACTGGTTAATGGTAGTGGAACCTTCATCACAACTTTTATAACTTTTCAGTTGTGGTGCAACCAAATCATATGTGCAAGGTAATATCTGAACCACAAATAGTGGGCTCCAGCAGTTAAGATCACCCTTTTTAGTCCCACACTGCAGAAATTTTCACACACCACATTTGCAGCAGACCGTTGCTTAAGGAGCTGCTCAGTGCTGTCAAAGTGTCCTGAATGTGTCGGGAGATGTTCTGCAGCAGGGATGATAGCTTATCCATCATTCTCCTGTCGCCCACTACCTCCACTGGGTCGTGGGGACATCCTACAACAGAGCTGGCCTTCTTATTCAGTCTGTTCAGTCTTTTCCTTTCAGCAGTGGAGATGCTGCTGCCCAAGCAGACCACAACATAGAAAATGGCTGATGCCACCACAGAGTCATAAAAAGGTCTTCAAGAGGAGACCTGAGTCTCCAGAGCAGATAGAGTCTGCTCTGTCCGTTTTTCCTGTATGTGTTTACATTCTGGGGGCTTCCGGTCTTCGGCGTGGCTACACTGACCGTAACACAGCGATGGTCATTCACCTCAAGGTGAATGACCATCAATTTCTGTAATGCATTTGATTCCGAGGGTGCTCCTTGCTTTTCCCATTTTACACTTTGTGGTCCGACTCCAGTAGTTTAGAAATAATAATAAATAATAATTAATTTAGCGACTTTATTATTAATTTGTTTATCGGTTAAAAAGTTTACATTTGTTCAATATATTTCAAGCCACTTTCTTCTCTCTGAGTCAAACTCTGGTTCAAAGATGTTATGCTGGACTTACTGTAATTTTGTTGAAGTGTTCCGCATATTATAAAACCACATTGGCTGATAAAGACAGCTAAAAGGACACCGCGTGTCACCAGTATATGTCTGTCAAACTGTCATGTTTACTGTACTGGTTTAAAAAAGTTTTACAAACAGGATAGCCTAACTAGAGGCAATTTTTTTTTAACTTCCAGTGCAGTTTTGAAGTAGAATTTGTCTTTCGAGATAACCTCAGAAGAAAGATTGGAGCCATGAGCAGATTTATTGTGCAAAGGCAGATAAAGAGTATTTAATCAATGGCAGCACTGTGCAGCCAGTATATGTGATCCTCTGAGGCATGACACTGTGGCATCAACAGCAGTTCGAGTCTGGCCACAGAAAATCCCCTCCCTGTGAGCAGTCACTGAAATTCATTAATTCAGCTAATCTATCTAAGTGTCTGTGATCCCTCTCAACCTTCGAAATCTTACTTCCTGGAAAACTTTCCATCCCGCTATTTAAAGACCTTGAAAGCCTGTCACTGTGGAATGTGTGAGATCTAAGCACAGTAGTCTTTCAATTAATCTGTTAACAAACATTCACACTGCTGGTGTGATTAACATTACGTTAAACATAGTATTTCAACAAAACCAAAGTGAATGGCAAGTGAGGACGCTCAGCGTTGTGCCGCTGGAATATTTTTATCCTCATTTGCTTTGTACAAGTGATGACAAACAGCCTCACTGTCTGTGGTTGTTGTTGACTGGAAGCTGGGGCTCTGGAGGGATGAGGTCAACGCTCTCATTCTTTATTGAAACACTTGAAACCCGATGTTCCCCCACTTTATTTTCCCGCCTGTGTGGTCGTGAGAGCTTGCATTTTTCACACCAGAAATAACTTAGTACAATGTCTGTCCTTATGCAGTTGAAAACAATACTGCATCAGAAAGTTAGATCTGTTCATATAATTTGAATGTAATATGTAGTTGATATACCAGACAAATAACTCAAGTTTATGATTTAAAAGAAAAAGGTGGCAAAAAACAAATGAGTTTCACTCGAAGATGAAAAAAATCTTACTGCTAAATATTAACATAATTACTTACCAGTTGATACCCTGACATAACTGGCAAACCTTCAATTTATGTGTTGCAACATAGTCACAATTAAAGAGAAAATCTCATTGCACTGAAATAAATAGCCCGGACAAGTACAAATAGCTGAAAGCCCAGTCTGGCATGCCCATGCAACACTATGGAAACCTTCTAGATGTAGTTGACACTTGATTAGAGGGCCATAACCCACTGTTAAAGACATACCTCAACAACAATGCTGTTAGTTGTTTTGTTGACAACTAACAATTTCCATTGGCTGAAGGGTGAAATAACCAGTTTTACATACAAGGATGCTTTTAGCCATCTGTCCATCTGTCAGACCCTGTCATTATGGTATTGTCAAGGTTCTACTGATTACTAATATAAATAATGTAAATAGTGTTTATTTACTTGTTGTGCTTCTTGTTTCCTGATCATATTGCACAAACTATCATGGAACTGTTAAAAAAACAAAAAAACAATTTCATATGTATAAAGCAGACCCTTCCTCTGCTCTAATGTTACTTGAATTATGCTATCAATAATTAATTCATCAAAGGTGCAGTATGAAGAACAGCTACTGTAGGAACTTACTGCCCCTGACTTTTAGCAGCAGACAGAATTAAAAAAAAAAGAAAAGGTAAAGACTTTAATATCCATATACAGAATATATGGTGCATTGCTAAACTGAATAAGCCAGCAATCAAAGCCAGTGATTTCTTCATCCTCTATTCATTTTGTGGCTATATTTAAGTCTTAGTTTACCCACTGTATACATTTACATTGCAGCCCGTTTCACTTGGGATCTGGGACTGAGATGCAGCACAAGGTGTGTCTTTGGCATTAAAGTGACCTGACCATGTTTTGCACTATCTGCTGTCTTGCATGCTCAGACCAGTGCAGATGCCCTCTTATTTTGTGCAATATTTGTCAGTTTAGTTGACAGAGGTTTGATAAGAGTGGGAAGGGAAGTCTTCACTCCCTTATCAAACTGCCAGCATGTCATGGTGAGGAGTGCACTGCTATGGATTAGAGGATATGAATCACTGGACATGACTGACATGTTTTTGTTGATTCATTTGTCTAGGGGGTGCTACAATGCTTAATGGGTTGGAGACTTGTAGTATTTACTAAGGTTCAACCTCATAGAAAATGGCGATATTTAAGTCTTAGTTCACCCACTGGATACATTTACATTTCATTTTTTATGTGGATAAGTCACCCTTTCTTCCAAAAGTTATGGCAACATTGAATGTTCATCTATTATATAATAAGAAAAAGCAGATTTTTGTGTTGGCATAGCGGCCTCTTTATATGTCTTAAACCACAGGGAGGCAGTGTTGACCTGTCGTTCAGAAATACAGTAAGACCGGAGTTCAAAGGAAAGCAGGTTCATAGAAGTGCTGAGGAGATCTACAGTACATGACCTATGGCCTCTGTCCCAAACTCGTAGCACAGTAGGGCTACCCAGATTACATGTGGAGGAATAGGAGGTCCGTGAAGTACATTGCAGTATAATGAAGAAAAAAAATGGCCATATATGGCAGCCATAAAATTGTTTATATTGATTCCTAAAAAAAAAAAGAAAAAAAAAAAAAAGACAGTTGTGCTGTTTTGGATTGAGGCAAAAAATATGACCACCCAAATCCGAGGTGAGCACACCAAAAGTGCTTTCATGAAGATCACAATTATGTAGACACATAAAACAAAGCTTTATAATTCAGGGGCACAACACACTAATGACAACGTGATAAAAAAGTGAAAAATAATGAGTATCTGATAGCAATACGATATTAGGTAGGAAACAGGTAGTAATCGGCATTTAGAAATAACATTGAGAGGTGCATACAGGTGATACAGTAGGGGTCCGAAAGTCTGAGACCACATGATTATAGCCTTTTTGACCCCACTGTATTTCTTATGGCAAGCTTTGGATTAAATAATAGCTTCGTTCGTTAGTCTTAGCGAACCCAGAGTATTTGTAAAAACAACCCCACTAACTTCAGCGATTCTTCTATGTTTATCTTCTACGGAGTACTGTCACATGTTGTCACAGCTGTAGTGCAGGTGCTTACGAGCGGCCCTGAAGGCATCACGGCACTATGGTAACGTCCAAACTTATGAGGATAACTTCAGCTTTAGCGAACATAAAACAGAGCTACCTAGCTTCTTAAATAATAAAAGCAGTCTTGAAAGGGCAAAAGCACGATGGAGGGACTTGAAGACTTCGAGAGTTTTTTAAAGAATGTTGACAAAATAAGTAAGTAATACAGCCGTGAAACTTATTAGTTAGCTAACGTCGGTTAAACGAGCAGATGAAGGATCGTCCGTGCTTAAATAGGACGTTACGTTTAACGTTAACGTTCATGACATTTTTAACTTTATCATTGGGACACTCAGGTATTGTTTCACCATATAGCTGTTAAAAACATTTGCCAGCTCATTTAAGTTATTGATGTTTTTTTTTTTTTTTAAGCTAATGGTCAATATATACATTGTAAAAACCATACAATTGGGGACGAGCTGTTTTGTTGTATAGTATAATGTCCACTTTCATTAAGTTGTTGGAAATTTATAACGTTATTTGGTCGTTTGTATGTTGTGACATACGGTATAAGCTATATGCAAATACAGCAGGTCACAATATATGCAAAATATGCATGGAGAGCTGCAATCATTCGTCGAGCTATAGAAAATTAAACAGCAACTATTTTAATGGTCGATTAATCACTTAAATCATTTTTCACATTTGCAGGTTCCAGCTTCTTAAATGTGAAGATTTTATATTCATACATGATAATAAACTAAATATCTTTGGGTTTTGGACTATCGGTCAGTCAAAGCAAGACATTAAAGAAATAATTTTGGAATGTAGTAAATTATGAAGAGCATATATAGTCCTCTAAACAACTGAGCAATTAATCTATAATAAAAGTCGTTAGTTGAAACCCTACTTGAAACTTTAATCAGGTCAATGAACAATAAACAAAATTGATGCACAAAATACAAGTGTAAGATGAACATTTTGCAACATATGTGATTATTATAGTTGCTGAACTTGAATTAAAGTCTGTAGTAAAATAAATCACCAATCTTCTTTTCAGGTGCGCTTGTGAAGAATCTCAAGTCTTATGATGTCACAGTCCAGCAAAAAGCAATAGAGGAAGCTGATTGCCACATTGCTGCCTTGAATGAACCTTATAGGACAAAAGTCAACAAGACTACAATCAACACAAAGCCACCACTCAAGCCTTCCTTTGTAAAGACATGCACACAAAGTCATTCACACACGCACGCCTGCTCTCGCATTCTGTCTGTCTTAGTCTTTCTCACTGTCTGTACTTCTCTCTCTCTCTCTCTTGCTGTTTCTGTCCTTCAAACACATATAAACAACCAACAACTTCTTGTTATGTTGTCTACTTTGTCCCTTCATGTCCTGTAAGAAGGACACAGAGATACAGTAAGTAGTGAAAACGAAGGCACTTTTTTCTTAACATTCTTCTAAACATTCTTTTTCCCGTTTTACAGAGTCCGCAGAACGAAGGTCCAGGTGAGCAACAATGAAAATAAATCTCTCTGTGGTTGTCCCTTGCAATGAATTGAAACAATGTTTAAGCAGACTTCTTTGTCCTCAGTGTGTATGGCAAGAAAAGGTTCTTATTAGCTGAACAAAAAAACTAACAAAATGTATATATTCATTTTCTTCAAAGATAAAGATAAAGAAAACAGTTAAGAACTTGATGTGGCTAAATGTTTTTGATTTAATTTTGCTTTACTACACTGCTCTGTGTATTTTCTGAGACTATGGACTGCCTGAACAAGCACAGCTGTAAAAGATGCAGCCCGTTGCACTTGGGATCTCAGCAGCCGGTGTGAATAACAACAGCCTTGCCTATATAGTACCATGTCCTGACTTACGTGAGTCAGTCTTTTGAGTACAACTTGAAACAGATTCTATAAGGGGCAAAGAGGTTTATTTGTAGTCTACCACTCCTGTGTTACATAGGATTAGTGCTTTTAAGTCACTGCATTGAAATTTACTTCAGGCATGACATTGAGGTTTTTTTGTTTTCTTTTTTTAAATCAACTGTGCCTGTTTGTCAGGTGGGTGACTCACTCTGCACTATAGTAGAAAGAGAGATGCAGCACAAGGTGTGTCTGTGGCATTAAAGTGACCTGACCATGTTTTGCACTATCTGCTGTCTTGCATGCTCAGACCAGTGCAGATGCCCTCTTATTTTGTGCAATATTTGTCAGTTTTGTTGACAGAGGTTTGATAAGAGTGGGAAGGGAAGTCTTCACTCCCTTATCAAACTGCCAGCATGTCATGGTGAGGAGTGCACTGCTATGGATTAGAGGATATGAATCACTGGACATGACTGACATGTTTTTGTTGATTCGTTTGTCTAGGGGGTGCTACAATGCTTAATAGGTTGGAGACTTGTAGTATTTACTAAGGTTCAACCTCATAGAAATACTTGTGCCCTAAAACACTGGACAATGTGGCAGAAGCCATGCAAGTAGGAGCCACCTGTAGGTTAGTGTGCAGTAGATTTACTGTATACACTGAGAAGTCACTATGGTGATTTTAAAAGGTGGTGTTTTACTTTCTTAAATACACATCATATTCGACCCTGTACTGTGAATGTAGTATTTCATGTAAAATAACTTTTCCTCAAATCAACACTTCTTTTCAATTCTTCCAGAAGTGAAACTCATCAGTAACAACATCAATAGCAAATGCATGAACCTTTCACACCTACGCGTGAAACCACAAACACTGAAGTTAACACATTGTACATTTACTTCACAAAATCAGGAAGAAAATTAATTCTGCTTGAGACTGAGGAAACAGTGAAACAATGTTTAAATTACGTCCAACTGATATTTATTACATTGGACTTGGAGCAATATCTGTCTTTGGCAGAACATTTTTGCATAAACAATCACAAATGACTTTAAACCTAGTTTGAAACTGCATATGTAACGTTAATTTTTATGAGATTGGTAATTGATGATTGGATTTCCCTTATTTAAAATGTGTTACAAAACTCTGATGATGGTGAACTTGAAGTTAAAATTAATATATTTCACAATGTGAAATATTGTTTAATGACATTTTTTTTGAGCAGAGAGTTTCATGAAGATTATGGAGAGAGATGCTGAAGACAGGAGGATAAAGCGGATTGCTAAAGAGAAAAAGGCAACTGGTAAGTAGTTCTCTGTTCCTTAAAGATGTTGTTGGAGGTGAATAATTTGCTGAAATTTGTGCTCTGTTGGGCTTTGTTAGCAACATGTCCTTTTAACTGTGGTACTGTGTATGTCACTGCAGCACTCAAAGACAAGGGGAATGAAGCTTATGCTCAAGGCGACTATGAAACTGCTGTGAAGTATTACAGTGATGGCTTGGATGAACTACGGGACATGCAGCCATTGTACACCAACCGAGCACAAGTGAATATCTTCAACCTATGTTGTTCATCTTTTAAACGTTGTACAATTGGGTTGATCACAATAAGATTTAAGGCAAAAGTAACGAATAATTATTTGATTCTCAGAAAAAATCAAAGTGGAGCTTTTTGCTGGTGTGCATATCACTGTGAAAAAATTATGAAACATTTAGTTTCACCGAGGGCAGGCTTTCATCTATCGATTTTAATTTCAGTATGATTATGCCCACATGCAGTTAAGTTAATTGTACGGTCAATATGTTCCCTTCCAAAGACCCAACATCTTGAAATTCTGCTCTGTGGTATATTAAACAATGCTACTCTACTAAATAACAGTATTTACTTTGTGAAGCCAGATTTATTTTATTTTTTGTCTGTGTTTGATGCCCAGTTACTGTCATATGTTTAAATCTATTTAGGCCTACATCAAGCTGGGAAAGTACAAAGAAGCCATCAGTGACTGTGAATGGGCCCTGAAGGTAAGACCTGGCTGATGACTTGGGTCAGTCTGTCGCTGTCTCATTTGTCATCTCATAGTGTCATCTGAGGCACTGTTCTATATGAACATGGGAGCATGGATAACAGTGGGCTATGCTTTTTCCTGTACTGCACTCAAACAAACAGTAATATGTGCAGGATACAGGCCATCAGCAGTGCAAAAATATTCTCTGTAGAGAAGATTGTGAACATTGTGTTGTGAAGAGAACATTTGAGTGCATAAAAATTACAGTGTTTATGAGTTCCTCCTAATTTAATTTTTTTTGGAGATATGTTGTCTTTATGATTCTCAAGCTAAATGCAGGTCTACAATGCAAGTCCTAGGCTAGTTTTGGATGACACATATGCTCTATACCTTCTATAGTGTAGTATGTCTGTGACATTCAGATTGAATATTTCCTTCTTACTATGCAAGTGTTATCAATGCAGAACCATTAAATGAGCATTATATGTAGATGTGCTGCAAAAGCGCTTTAACTAATACACATACATAATCATTTTCTCTCTATCAGTGTAATGAGAGGTGCATAAAGGCTTATGTACACATGGGCAAAGCATTTATGGAACTGAAGAAATATAATGAGGCAAGTATAATTATCTCCTAACATATTTAATCACTATTTTTTTTCACTCATCACTCATGTGTATAGATAATTACACTTGGCGACTTATCTAAGTATAGCAGAGACATGGCTACATTATGTAAGTTGTATGGTTTAAACAGACAACAAAGTTAATAAGTATAAGCATGTTAAGACATATAAGAGCATATAATATAATATTCAACATCGTTTTATGTGGTAAAAATCTTCATTTAATAAAATTGTTGCAAAGTGCATCATAGTTTTCTATATACCACATTGTTGTGCTGAGATACCGAAGGTTTTTGGTGTGGTGAAAATAATATTAAGTTCCATGGGTCTAGAAGAGACCACTGAAGCACATCGTGTAACCATTAACAAAACATTTTTTTTTTTTTCCTCTTTTTCAGTCCAGACACTGCTTTGAAAAGATAGTGGAAATTGAACCTGGAAGGGAGAAGATGGTAAAAGGTAAAGAAAGGGATTAGATCAGGAAAACTTTGATGTTTTTGTGCGAACTATCCTCATTGGCCATGTATCATGTCACAATGTTCCATGAGATTCAGTTTCATTATTATTCCATGAAACATTTATATAGTACATTGCAGCAAATGTTCTGCCAAATATGCCCCACATTACAGTGCAACTATAGTTACTGTTTTGGAATAAGTTTCTGTCAGATCGGTTTGCTTTTTCTTCTTTTATCTTCTTTGTTTTCTTCATGCAGAATACCTGATCCAAGTAGATTTGGAAGCGGAGAGAGAGAATCAGGAGATGAATGCGAGGGAGGAGTTTGACAAGGGAGAGGTGAAGGCCAGAACGGTGCCTCAGCTTCTTGAGAAGCTGTCAAGGCCCGGCCAGATGCCCCTCTTCTACCGCGGAGGATTGGAGCTTCTCTTACAAGCAGTTACTGACTGTGAGGGTTGTTCAGGGAGAAGCTTTGCACAATTATCTTCCTCCTCTAATCTCTTTTTGCCCACTCTTTCCCCAATAACCTGCTTCACTTGTCTATCTATTCCCTAGTTTTATCGCTAAAATGATTGCAAGAGATCAGCCTTCAGGGCAGAGTGGTTAAGAAGACTTGAAGGAGAAAAAGAGATTTGATGCAGTTAGTACACCCAGCGAACATCTTAGGGCACAGCATTGTTCTGTGACAATGGAAGAGAGGGGAAACCTTATGTTGTACATCACTGGTTTCTCTTCATGCTCCATTTGCTCGTCATAGTGAGCAACATAGGCTATGAAGCCACATTAAAGAGCAAAAGTGCTGCCTGCTGATCCACTGTGCTAAGGACAGGCGTATATATTCTGTTACACTATGTAATGCAAAAAATTTTCACCTAAACAGTTTCCTGGCTGGTGTGATTTGATTTGTGATTCTGATTATCTCAATTAGCAGACTTAGACATTCCCATGGCCTGCTATTGCTGATGTAATTTTGTTGCTGAACTGCTGAGTGGGTAGAAATGACAGCTGCTCCATCAGCTAAGTAATGTTGTTATGAAAAATGAATGAATGAATGAATATTTAAAAATAAAATGACTAATGCTAAGATACTGTGCTAGCTTTTAGCATAGGTAGAGGGTTGTGCAGGTATCCGTTGCATTTGGTGTCGAGAGCAAGTAGAGAGGACGGTCATTGTGGCATGACAGAAAACACTATTAAGTCTTCTGGAGCTATCTTGGGTGCAATTAAATGAAACATCTGTGATAGCTGGTGTCCATTCCATAACCTTAGTGCCATGCCTGTACTCAACCCTGTCAGATTTAGAGTCTGTAGCTAGTGGATGGTGGAACCTGTCCTGTCTGTCTGTTGGTTCTGCAGAAATATGACAGGGTAGCCTGAAGTCCTCTAGATGGACAAGAGCCCTGGAACATGCCAGAGATGATCAAAACTTGTATATATTTCAGGGCAAGAATGAGCTATTGTCAGTAGACCTGGAATTTCAAGCAAGACAAAAGATCTCATAAAACTTATTACACACTATAGCTGTCCATAAAAGTACTACAACAAATGCCATACTGCACCATAATTGTGGAAACTTTTGCAGAAGACAAATCATGTCCGTGCATTAGCGTGGTTCTGGCACGGTGGTTTCAGGTGAATCGGTACAAACAGACTAGGCAGGAGCATGCACTTGCAGCCCAAAATCTTCTCAACACATGGCAAAAGAATTGTGAGCTTGTGCTGTCGAAGTGGGACATTTGATAGACATGAGATATTTCACTGTGTGCACCCAACTTATAATGGTGGTTCAAAAGTAACTGATATTTGTTTACCAAGTCGTCTATTGTATGAAAAGAGGCCACTGTAGACAGACAGCAGTTTCTGTTCACCAGGTTGTTGACCCCTCCTCTGTCAGCTGCTGATATTTTTGCGAATGTTTTTGACCCAGCAAATGACTTTGAAACCCCACACGGCAAACAGAACTCTTTTTTAGCGGTTGCCAAAAGGCTGAAGCTTTTCGTAAAATAGCTTAACAGTTCAATTTATCAAGGTCAATGGCCCTCTCAGTATTTATTTTGTTATAGTTCAGCTAAGAAAGAAGTACTGACATGCTCCATCCCATTGCTGCCCTCATACAGGCCGTGTATAACTACAGGTACTTTGACCACACAGCTGGAACAGATGAGTGAATCTTAAAGCTTGTCCTTGAGCAAACCATAAAGCTTTAAAAAAAAAAAAAAAAAAAGAAGAAAAAAAGAAAACTTAAATTATAGTGTAATGCTAACTCTCTATTTTTGTTTTGACCTGTATTTCTATTTGTAATACACCATATTTTTTGCTCTGGCTGTCCTCTGCAGAATGGCAAACATTTCTTATCAAATTCCTCTTTTTCTTCATTTAGACTAAAAGTATACTGTCAAATGATATAATACCTGTCTCACAGTGCCATTCAACTGAAAAGGGCAAACATTACATAACTCACAACTGAAAGGATCTCAGCAGGGCTGACATTACAAGCTTTTGCCCCTAAAAGTACTCTCAGTGCTCTGCTCTACTTTTTTATACTCCAACTCATTATTCGTGGAAAATAGACCTTCCTCACTGTACCTCACACTCTCAACATACTTTATTTATTCTTTTCTATCATGCCCTTGACTTTAAACCAGTGAACAAGGAAAGTTAAACTGAAAGAGTGGTGCTTTGTTTCTCTAAAACCTGGAGGCTACCTGGTGATGATGTACTGTATAGTTCTTTGTCCTCTTACACTATCTACTGTTCTCTTCTAACAGGTACAGGCCAGACCCTTTTCAGACTGAACAATGGCTTTAGTATCATCAGCAGCAATGACATGGTGAGGAGGTAAGGAGACCAGAGGGAGAGGTAACTGTCAGCCCTCAGAGGAGCTCTGACAGATGGACCCACAGACAGGGGCATACAGAAACAATGATGGCCTAAACTAGTGAGATCATTCTTCGCCTCTCTCTCTCACTGGTTGTTCGTGTGATAGCCCAAAGAGGAAAAGATGATCACACTGGAGACCGAGACAAGTGCTGAAATGATCAAAGGCTCTGTGTTTTGTCCCAGAAAGAGGGGGTGTTTTCGTACAAGATGCAAATTATGACTCCCTCATGTCAGATCACTAAGGTTATTATTAACTTGTCACATACTTTCCATGCTGTCCATTGTTAGCACTGTCATTATTCAAGTTACAACACTGTGTCTGGGAGGTGGAGGGTACAGAGAAATTGCAGTCTGAGTTTGATTAAAAATAGCCAATAAGGATACTGCTGTGAGCCAGATGAACCGACTAGAATCTATGTGAGCCATGTAGCAGAGAAGGCCAGTATCATTGCCAGGTCCTGATCAAAGTAAGAAAAGTAATTAAAAGTGTTTTTGAGATGGCTATTATATTATATAATTCAATTCAAACATATTCGGATAAGAAGTCAGGATACAACCTTCTGCCAACATGTAGCAGCATATACAAGCTTTGTTGCGACAGAGACAGTTGCGATGTGTCAATTGCAAACACCTCAGTGGGAAAACATACAGTATGACTTCCCAGGTGACATGTGACTGATGGCCTATCATCATTTGTTGTGTTATATCCTGTTTTTGTAGTTTCAGTTTTGTTTCCATACTTCCATACTGTGCTGTGCTAAGATACATTCTAACAGGCAAGATTTTCATGATGTAACAGTAATATTTCACTTTGATTCATGGTTTGTCAATTAGAGTAGAACTAAGCTAAGATCACTGAGTTTATTTTCTCCACAGTTGCCTGTTGCAGAAAACAAAGGGTCCAGACAGCCAGCAGTTATGTGTGTCTGTTCTGAAGTTATGGAGGGTTATTTGCTCTGGAAATGGTATGTATATCATTGAGTGACATTTAATTTTCTGTCTTTGACTGTGTAACAGTTGTCTCTCATTGATTTAGCACAAAATAATTAAATAACTGAAATACTTATGGTAGAACGGCACTCGGTAGAGTGCATACCTGTGCTAAGGCAAAACAATCCGACATGTCTACAACAAATTATAGACCCATAGATTGTCAGATTTCTTACATCGAGATCCATACATTTTTGATGAGAATTTGATGTCGAAAAATGTCCTATCTCATAACCTTTTTGAACAAACAAACAATCAAAAACATATGAGAACATAACCTCCTTGGTGGAGGTAATAATCCTCTATTGTGGCATTGTGTTATTACAACACAACTCGTCAGTAAGATACTTAAGCTTTCTCTTTCGTCATGCCTTCATTTGTCTTTGAATCACACAAGCTATTTGGCTTCAGACACTAAGCTGTTTGTGCCAACTGAGATAATTTGTTTACACAGCTATTCACAATGTGTATATGTCAATACCATATGAACAACAAAGCATATCTTCAGTGCAGCATAGGTTGTTGTTCCGTGGGAATATAACTTGGAACTGTGTCCAGTGAACTCATTTGTTGTACATACCCTGTCTTCTTTTGCTTTCAGATGAAAACCAGAAGATGTTGATGACATGCCCAGTCACCAGACAAGCCACTATTGACTTAGTAACATCAGAGCATTTTGCAGTACGGAAAGAATGTCTGGCATTACTATGTATGTACTCACAGATGCCACACAGCAGGCGTTTGGCCATTGACAGCCTGAATGTGCACATGTAAGACATTTCTTTATGTTTCATCCCTTGCAACTTAAAAGAGCAATAACTGCAGGAATGGAATTACATAGACAGAGATGGTTTTCTGTATGTCCTAATTAACCTAATTATTTATAATACTTTTTCTTTTACCTTCTCCCATCCCAAGTAGGTATTTAAAATTACATTTTGTCCCCATATTAAAATCATTGGAGGGACTTTAGGTCAGATGGTCATTCATTTTTTATTTATGTTAATTGCTTTGCTTGCTACTGAGTTTTTAAAATGACACCGAGTGGCCCAAATGAATTCTTATTATCATTATGTTTGATAATATCTGAGGTGCAGCTAATTGAATTTTTAGAAAATTAGGAAGAACGAGTACAAACCTACAGAATATTAATTGAAATCTTAATAATATTCATTAAGAACATGTCATTTTGCAAAATGGCTAATTCACTATTTCTTTGTATTTATATCTTCTATAGCCCTATCTACTGTACGTCTTTATCTCAATCTACTCTTAATCTGGGTCTAAAGGTTAGTGAGGAACCTCATGGTGTGCATCTCACAGCCAAATCAGCAGCAGGAGAACACAGCGGTCAACATTCTGGAGAACTTTGCAGCTGAAGACAAGTATTACTGATACACAGCCAAACATAATACAGTATTCTCCTCACACAAAAAGTGATTGTTTTCATTTCTGGACGAGGAAATATATATTTCCAGATACTCAACAACAGAGTTCAGAATATGATCCACAAGACAGTCTATTATCCTCCCATACTGTAAATCATATCCATATATATTAAAAGCACTCTGATCCCCCCACGTGAGGAGAGGTCCCCTGAGAAATGGGAAATGTGGCATCTTTAATAAATCAGCATGTGCTTTCCAAGTGTTAATGTCACTCGAAGGCAAAAGGCCGTTCTAAAACTGCTTCCCTTTCTAGCGCCTCATGAAAATAAACATGAAAGGACAACCCAGGCTCTCGAACACAGCAGGAAATAAGTCGAGGTGTCAAGCAGTGAAATGGGGAGATCAATTTTCCCTGTCTATAGCTCAAAGAGAGTTACTCAACAAAAACGTGTTATATCCTACGGAGGTTTTCTCTTCGTTGTAGAAGCTCAACTGGATCAATGTTGGTGTTTCATGGATATTTTTGTTTCAGGGTGAAAATTAAGACACAGCTGGTCCAAATTCCAAATCTTTCAAATCTCTTCCTGGTAAAACATGTACAGAATGTATACAGATTTTCACACATGCATTTATGTATCTAACCCTAAATATACATGGCATATTGTTTGTGTGTGTATGTATATATATATATATCCTATATTGTTTTTAGCCATAAGTCAATGGCAGCTGGACTGTGATGTGTAGAAACAAAGAACACAGCAAATCCATCTGTCTTTTATTGCCTGTGAAGTGGAGGAATTAGAAACTTCAGAGACATAACAGTGAATTCTTTTTAACCACCGACATCAACTACACCGCTTTGTGATTTTGTTTGAAGATTTTACCTGCTCAGTTAACAGAGTTCTTGATTTGCTTACTTGTGTCATGCTGAGCTGTGAATAACTTAAGATTCGACTTGACTTCACTCACTACCTCACCCAAGCATTTGTGCTCTTTGTAACAAGTTCTGTATGTGCTACTACTGTTTCATATTGGAATCTTTAATATTTTTAAGACCTTTAACCGTTGTGAATATTTATACATATACACCTTTATACACAGTATATTTGTCTGACATGTACAATAGAAATATTTTCATATTTTCTTACAGATTTTGCATTCAGTTAAGGAATATGTTGACAGACTCTGTCATTGTGCCATTTACAACAATGCTGGTAAGACATGTAGATATTTGCATACGCTGTGTGTGTGTGTGTGTGTGTGTGGGTGTCTGGGCAAATGTACACATCTGTTTCTTATTTTTCAGAGAAATATAAACAAGTCCAATCATCATATCCTTCCATCACTGATATTGGCCATTGGCTGTCTGGCTCGAGACGACGTCATCCGTCACAAACTTTCTCATGATCCAGAATGTTGGAAGGCCTTTCTGGTTGCCATTGTTAGTACGATTACAGACTGTTCAGAAAAGTGCAGGTTGCTTATTCTTTGAGTTACTCATTGATGTTCAGATGCCACAAGAGATAAAACACTTCAGTATAGTATTGATGTCACAATTAGACCCAAGAGATGTCTGTCCTGGATGGTATGAAAATATTTTGGTGTTGTTTATACTATTTGCATGCATATAGAGTGCAATACATGTTATTTACCTCTGAATTTGTTGCTTTTAATTGCAGAGGCAGTGCAGTGCATATGAATACAAAGAGATCCTTTACTCTATGCTTGGGCTGATCATCAGCCTTTCAACCATGACTTCTCCAGTCATCCAGGTAAGTCAGATGACACCTGCCTAGGTATATTAGTATATATTACAAGTGCTCTTGCAAAAAATAAATAAATAAAATTATAAATAAAATTATTACTAATGATGATAATGTATCTTAGGCAAGGTCAAGCTGAACTGTCATTCTGGTTGAAGCCTTAAACCTTAAAAGAAAGACCAGCTTAAAAGAACTTTTAAGCGGAAAAATTGTAATTGAAAATGCTCTCCTCACTAGTAAAAATTATTGAAAATAGTTGTAGTCATTTTCTAAAAAGTAAATGGACGAGGGAAGCAATGGGAGCATTTGTGTGAACCATGATGTGTGATGTCACCTATTCAGAGGTGACATATGTGAAAATTGGCTTGGCCACTTTTCTGACCCTGCCTTTTTGTAGGAGCATGCGGTTTCACTGTGTGACTGCTGTCTGGGCCTGCTGAGGGATAGTGACGGAGGAGTAATAACTGTGAGTGAAGCTAACTTTAGCACTACACTATAGAACTCAGGAGGGTTGAAAAAAGATTCATATAGTAGAACTTGGAAACCTTAATCACATATTTAGTTGCTTTCTTTTACCCACTAGGTTTTCATGTTTGGCTGTATTACTGTGTTAGACTAAGTAAAGTTTGAAAAATATTCCTTAAAGATTTTTTAAAAAGTTCTTGTTTGTTTTCCAAACTTGTGTACATCCTATGAAGCAAAAGCCTTTCGTTCAGGTAACTAGACAAAAGTAAAAGACATTTGTCTTGAGTAATGGGTCTTTTCTAGGGCTTGTGAGCTCACTGGCAGTGGGCCCCAAAAGGCGGTAACAGCAATCCACAATGTTCACAGGATCTTGTATATGGGCCATTACAGTTGATTAAAGCTCTAGCTCCAGGTGCTGTTGTCTGCGCTAATGGCTGTTCTAGCAGTTTCATACTGCCTATGCAATGCCCTCACAGTGCCACACGTCCACCCATCTGTCTCTTTTCTTTGTTTTAGTGCTCACTTATTGCCTGGCTGGCACTTTTAATCTTTTTTCATCTGATACCTGCTTCGTTTTTGTACTTCTTATCTTGTCTTGTCATGTCTTGACTTTGCTTACTTTCTTTTCTCTTTTATGCATTATAATAGTTACAACAGAGTCATAAAGCCAAAATCCACTGCAGTTCTGTTTTTTTTAAGTTGAGAAAAAAAGATGAACCAGATATGTTTGCTGTCACTCTGGTCACCTTCCATCAGCCATGAGATAAAATGTGATAAGATTTAAATTTAAATGTTTAAGCTGCGTTAATGAGAATTAGGCATAAGGGGGCAAAGGAAATCCATAAAAAGCTGATAGACAGACGGCCCTGATGACCCTGACAGTATTATTGTCTTTAAATGGTTATGGCTAACATTTTAACCAACCATTGCACTTTAAAATGTAGCTTTGAGGGAGCAATGTGTTTCTGGCTGCTTGATAAATGAAAGTCTTCATTATCCATTTAATTTCTGGGCCTTTAGCTGCTAGGTGTTTGGTTTTCTTTACTAGCTACTCAATAACTTTGTGTGTCTGCTTTTTGTTGCCGAGTAGGCAGCATGCAGGGGGTTAATCAGAGCCTATTTTGTGAAAATGGCTGCCTGCTGCTGCTATGAACATGACTGCAGTGTCACTCAACTGAAAGCTGTATTGGTTGAAGTGGGAGTTTTACTGTCCCATGGATGCGTGTTTTTAAAATAAAAAATTGTTCTCTTGAATTACTCATTTCTGCCTTCACTTACGAGTAATTCTCTCAAATTACTAATTTGCGTACTAAGTATACTCATTTCACTCCCTCTACTTGGTAATTCATACACTCAATTTACTTTGTGCCCTCAGATGGCTAAATCATGCCCTCAAATTACTGTATGTAATGATGTGTAATTCAAGACAAAACGAGCGCCCATGCGTGACCTTTCTCTAAATTTCATGCTTGTATTGGTATGCTTCTATTGATATACTTGTACTTCTCGTCTTTTTTTCCATCATCCTGTCCTTGAAAGGGTAACCATAGTTTTATATTCACTCAAAACATGTTTTCACACTATTTTCTTACCATCTTTACAATGCACTCTCTGTACATGCTGCAGACACTCAATAACAATGACTGATTTCATGTCTTGAAACAACAGTTTTCAATTTTCCTATTCTCCATCTTTTTCCTACCACACTCTTCTATTCTCCTTGTCTTTTATACTGATAGCTTTCTTTATGCTGTAGCTGTTGTCTCTTGATTTTTTGGCATTCTGTGTAATTCTCTGCTGTTCTGTTCTTTATCTTCTGTTATCTCCTTGTCTAATAGCAACATTCCTCTTTGTCCTCTAGAGAGTCACAGGTGTGCTGAGCACTGTCCTCCCTCAGTCCTCTGAGGCTGTTCTCCATGTTATCCAGGCGGATGTGGTTCGGAGTATGTGCCGGTTGCTGAAGGTACATAGCTTCTGTGAATACATCAGTTTACTTGTATCTTACTTGCAGAATGATACTCCATTTCCCAACCACCTTTAAACAGATTCATTATTCTGATTCTGATTTCTCACACGTCATGTAAACAAGAAACCTGATTTCTGTGATTGTGGATGGAGATTAGAGGCGCCTGATTTCCTCAGCTAGATATCTCCTGGAGAAGGCTGATTTCTTGGCCATGCATATGATTAACCAGCATTTCAGATCGCCTGTTTACTTGGGCATATGTGCATGACAACAACTTCAGAGAGGGAAAGTAACAGCTGAGAAGGAAGATTAAAGGAGAGAAGTTGACACAAAGTAGCCTCTTGAAGTCTAAATAAACAGTTTTCTACAGCTGAACATTTGCCTTGACTTTGTTAAAGACACATTTACACTGTAAGGCTTTGCTATGTTCCGTCTCTCTGTGCTGTGAGTCTGCTGTTTTACACACACACACACACACACACACACACAAAGTGAGGACCTCAGGAGTGACACAGCACAACTATTAGTTAAAAGTAGAATGGCACTGAGTAGAGCACATACCTCCACCAAAGCCAAACAATCCTACATGTCTTTTGTTCTCAATTATAGCTTTATCTATTCATTGTTTTAATCCTTACGCAAGACAGCTGCATGGTTTTATTATTGTGTGATTTTATTAGTTGAATGTTGAATGACGGTGATGTAAACATTCCTAAATACTGATGGTGTTTCCTTCCACTAGATCTGGATTATTATCTGGATCTGCACCAAATTGTACAAACTTGAGTCAACACCATAAATATTTAATTTCCGTCCCTCCTTGGCAGAGGCAATAAGAAAACCATGGGGGCAAAATCAGGTTGGGGATAGAAGAGAAACCTGATTTTTGACCAGTTGCAAGTATATGTGGATTTCCAGTAACCACATCACTGTACCACATTAAAACTACTGGATATAAACGCACTGTAACTGTGTGGTGCATTCATGTGCTATTGTGAAGCTCCAGATAAAAAAAAAAAAAGAATCAAAACCAGATTTTCTGACTGCCTGGCTCATAGCCCATAGTACATTCACTATCATCATGATCTACAAACAACAAATATGACTACTTTTATTTGTATACTCATTAATTTTTCTGAATGTGATTATATTTTAAGTAACTTCGCATTTACACTTCTGATATAATTCCATTACAGGTCAGTTTTTCTTCATACTTTATGTGACCTCTGAGTGTAAAGTTAGAGTTTACAAACATACGTTCTACTTTTTCTATGTCATTTTATGTGTCTGTCTACCCAGAAAAGCGGGCCAACTGCCACCAAGTATGCCATTAGGACGCTGACAGTGTGCACTGCTGCCAGTCACTTGGCACGGGAGGAGCTAGTGAAGTCTGATAAAAGTGAGAAATGATTGACATGTTAGCAGTACTTTAACAAGCTCTTTCATTAGTCCATGAATAATATTTTAGGGGTTGACCTAATATGCAAATCCAAGTGTGTGTGTGTGTGTGTGTGTCTACATTCATGTGCACATGTGTGAGTGCAGTGACTGAGTGCATGTCATTGCATGTGTGTTTAATATATTTAACACTGCTATTCTCTTCTAATTTGGTATTCATTTATTGTTCAACACAGAACTGTCTATCTTACGTCATTTGCTGGATTCCAGCTGTGATGAGATGGTGTCAGGAAATGCAGCCCTGTGCTTGGCCCACTGCCTTGAGTTGGAGGGAATTGCCAGCAACCTGCTGGGCACTGATATTGTGCTACGGCTGCTGCGCAATGCTGCAGGGGATGCAAAGAAGACAGCTGTGCGGCAAAATGCAGCGATTGCTCTGGGGAAGCTGTGTCGATCTGAGCCCAGGTACCCTCTCGCTCTACAAACCACATGCTGTTGATTACATTCTAGAAACTAGCCTCAAGGAGCATTGATGGACCTGACAAAATGCCACACTGACAGTGAGCTGGTGTGATGTTACGGCTCTGGTTAAAGAAGCCAAATTATTTTCTTTAGCCCAGGCTGTCCTGAAATATTCAAATATTTATTTGTTATTTTGTTATTTCCAGTATTCCAACATTGTTTATTATATTGTTAGCTTGTTATTGTTTGTGCGCACACACACACACACACACACGCACGCACGCACGCACGCACGCACCCACATACATACACATGTATGCTACACAGTTGTTGGGCATTGGTAGGTTATCAATTAATAATAATATTAAAGCTATCCTCCGGGAACCACCTTTTGCAAGGAAGGACAGTCAATATTGACACAGTCTCAAAATATACTGTTAATTTGGAACTCTAAGTAATTAACTGAATAACTAGTAGAAGGATTTGGAGTTGTGCAGAGTAGACGGTGGCAACATTCAATCTTATGCAACAATAATTAGAATAGCAGGCATACTCATAGGCATTTATTTACAATATCAGACAAGTAAAACATACAATATCTGATCTAGTGAGCTGTACTATATACAGGTGTGTGTGTGTGTGCATGTGTGTGTGCCTATGATGAAACAGACAAGGGCAAAATGGCTGGTTCAAAATGGCCGCTGGGACCACATGGCCTAAACTAAAGAAACTACACAAGATGCTGGACTCAAAGTCCATGTAGGGTAGGGAGAGTATGTGTGTTTCTTTGTTCTGTTCTTAGCTGTGCTGTCTAGGCCTGTCTGGCTGTGTGGCATCCGTGTCTGTGAGGAAGTCCCCGGTTGCCTGGTTTGTTCCTTACAAAGTTAGCCGCTTGATGCTAACTCTATTTTGTGGTTCCTGTTGTTTGTTGAAATCAGCTGGCAGACTCTGTGTCGTGGCAGCTGGTGCTAAATTAAACTTGTTCACTCGTGACTAGTCTTAAACAGGCACTCGTGATGCTGCTGTTAAGGAAGAGTGCAGGTCAGCTGTCTGCTGTGAGCAGACCTGCAGACAAGAGGTTCTGGGTATCAACAGTGCTAACGTGGTGCTGAGAGCCATGTTGCTCCCACAGAGAGTTGGGCCAGAGAGAGCGTGTGCTCCCGCAGCTGGGTGAAAGAGCCAGAAAGAGAGAGAACAAAGGGGCACTGCTGGTTTAGTTGGTCTGGTGACACCCTGCATCGCATGTCACACAGTGACCAATAAAAGCTGATTGTTACAGCCCATGGTGGGTTGTACACCCAGGTGTGAAAGGTGAAGGATTCTGGGGGACTGAATTGAAATGGACGTCTTCTCTCTATAAAAAAAGAACATGTGGTCTCCACCATTTGAATGGCCTGAGGCCCAACAGTCATTCTGTGCATGCCATTATTGGCTGACTGTGCTAATACACAGTGACAGCTATAACCTTACCACTCTTTCTTAATATTTGCTGTTGGTTTACTGCTTAATCATGATAGATAGACTGATAACCAGCAGAATACTAAACCATGTCAAGGAAGTCTTGGAAGACAGAGAGAAAGAAAAAGGGAGGGAGAGACAATATTGACTTCATAAAATTTGTCTTAAGTTTCGATTTAAAACTAGTTAATCCATCAACATTGCTGCCAGCTTAGATATAGTTTTGGGCTACAACCAATGATTTTTTCCCCCAATATCTATTATCTATCTGCCAACTAGTTTCTCGATACCAATCTTTTAGTTTTTGGATATTTTCATAAAATTCTGAAAAAATACAAAAGGTATAATTTTCAATTTCCAATTTCCATGTGTGAACACATTTTTATTTTCTACTCTCCAAGTTGAGTTAAATAAAATCTAATCACATTCTAGCTGAACAATGATGTTTTGCTGCTGTAGGCCAACTTTCATATCCTGTACTGTGGTATCGCTCTGATTATGTGAGCATAATTGTTGTGTTTTAGTATCCTAAATAATGGAAGACAGCAGCAACAGTCTTTTTCTTCCTCTTTAGCTCCAGGCTACAGACCTCTTCTGTGACTGTGTGGAGGATGTGCTGATCTTTAGTTCCAAAGCTCACAAATTCAGAAAAGCCTGGTTTCAATTGAACACAAACCCACTGAACACTCTTTCACCGTGTTTGTCTTTTGTCTTCATTTTCAGACATTTGAACAAACTTCGAGAATTACACGGCCTTGAGATCCTGCACTCCTGTGTGAAGTTCATCACATGAACTCCTGATAACATGTTTTACAATCATGCTTGTCATCAGTCTTGTTCTCTTCTATATTCTATTTTGGACAAAAAAAACAACATATTCCTTGTCGTCATATCATCTGAATTCTTCTTTTTTTTTGAAGAAAACTAAGCCTGTCTCAAGAATAATTAAAGATTTATTTCATTTGAATAAAATTCTACTCCTAATTGCTTAATCTACATAAACAAGGTCATACACATTAGCAATGTTCTTGGCTGTCCTTGTTTTTCATGCCCATGTGAATTTATATGGTTAATTATTATGAATACACTCACCCTGAAGTAGAAACAAGAGTAGTCAGTTTTACCATCTTTGTGTGTCTGACCTTAGATTAAAATATGACTAATATTTTAAAAGACTAATGCAGGTATTAGGTATCCCTAAATTGTAAAAATAAGAATACACTGCTTAAACAAATAACTGACTCTGAAGAGTTCATATATACAGTAGTACAAACCGTAACTATTGGACTGATACTGATCCAGCAGAATTACATATTGATGGTATTTGAAGTGAGACATGGACTGATGTGTGCCAGTGGTTAAGGCTGTTCATAGAGCTAGAAACCTGGCACTTAATCATTCATATTGAAGGTCTTTCTCTTATTTATCATGACAAAATGTGTTAAATGCAAATTATGCAGCCACATACAGGTATACCCCTTAGTTCTAATAAATAGTACAGGGTCAGGCCTATAGGGTCATTTTATGTTGTGCCAACCTTTGATATTTGTTCTATTTTTTTGGTTCTTTAGATGTGTGGTTGGTTTGTTTGTTTGTTTTTTGATTTCATTCCCAGAAAGGTACAGCTGAGCCCTGGGTATAAAAACTACATTTTCATCTGTGTTTGGATTCTCAGGATGGCAGTACTGGAACAACAAATCACATCAAAATAAACAGATTTGCATTGTAAAGACCATTTACAGGGAGACTGAGTTTGGAGTCCACCAGATCTGCACGTCTTTGAAATATGAGGATTACTTGTAAACTCACAGAAAGGGCTGGCCCCCGGAATTTAATGTGTGACCTTTCTTAACAACAGCTCTAACCACTACACCACAGTGCTGCTCTCAATACTTGAATGTTGAACCTAACCACTGCGAGAACTTATAACTGGGTTAACATGCTGCACAAACACTATGATGCCTGGTAGAGTTGTATTGAGAGAGAAAAGTTCACCTGAGTTATATTAGATTGTATGGATAGTGCTGTGGAAACCTGGCATCAGAAATCCTATACTTGGGAAAAAATTGAATTAAGGCCACTGTGGTATTACACCTCATTTGTAAGTAGGGAAGAAAAGGGCCATGTGGACATTTAGTGCTTGTTTTGTGAAAAAATAGTCCAATTTTATAAAAAAACAAAAACAAAACAACAACTTGTCAAAACTAGTACGTTCAAGTCTGTGGCTACTATTGAGGACACTGAGGTCTATTTTTATCTTAATGAGAATTTTGGGACTTTGTAATCTTGGAGTTTATTCTCTAAAGTCAAAAACATTTTAAAGGCTAATTTCGGTATTTTTATACCCTGTATCATCTGTTATTGTGTCATGAATTGATTTAACTTGAACTGAAAACAAATCAACTAAATGAAGAACCGAGTTTCCATTTTTCTTCAGGGATTTGCAAGTAAGGTGTGTCTGCTAGCATTAATCAATCCCATTTTCAATACAGTTTATAACATTCATGAACAATAAAAAATATTTAAATGTAGATTTTTGTTTTTATTTTTTACAATTCTTGACATTGTACCTGTTGACTGCGTAGTACCTGCAGTGACTCTAAAAGGAACTGTGTGAGAAATCTAATCCATGTATAAATGAACTGCAGAGGACAAAAGCTCCCTGTAAGGGATGACACTATCTGTGTACGTGTGCAAACAACTGATACCTTCTGCTCAGCTGGATTATACAACAAGAAGAACACAGAGTAAATGCAAACAGGACTGAAAAGAAATGAGGAAGCTTTATTGTTTCACACTGGGATTTTTCCTGCTTACAGGTATGTTCTCACTGTTTTGTGTTCATTTTCAAGTCACAGTAGACTAATTCCTTCTATTATAATATTTGTTTTAAACTGAATATATAGGTGCATTAATTTATTAATTTGCAAAAAACATTTTACCTACTGTTTACACATTACATTAGCAAATAGCAGCTGGACAGCTTTAAATTGTCATTTTCACTTTTAAGTATGACATGAAAATAATTTATTATAATTCATTTAAAAATGTATATTTTCTACAACATCAAACAAACAAATCAACTTTTACATTGAGTGAAATATTTCATAAGTATATCAGTAAGTCTGTTACAGCAGTACTATGTCCTATCAGAATATGTATAAGGAATGATAAATTATTATTTTTACTACATACAGCAGTGTTAAGATGATTAGACGCCTTAAACCGAAACTCCTCCTAGTTCATCATCTAAATTGATAACTGGCTGGATGAAACCTGAGATATTCTACACAACTCCATTTAATTAGAAAACTGCCTACTATTAATGCTACAAATGACGGTGAAAACATCTAACTCTATATCTCAGGAATCAGTCACACACACTGAAGCGTGTCAACATCATTACCTTTTTTTCTTGTTCTGTATCACAACAGGGTTCAGACTATTAAGGCCACCCTGTGGAGTCTTGAATGTAAACCATCAGTTTTGCTGGCATTCAACAATGTGTCAAATACATTTCTTACTGCAGGAAACATTTGCAAAATCCTTGCTAACACTTGCAAAAATATGAATATTTTTCTTATGTTTATGAAAATACTACATTGTTAAATCAGAATTGTCTCTTTTTTTATTTTTTTTTTATTTTTTCACTGACAGTGTCCATGTGAAATGTGCTTGAAATCTCCCGACTTATTATTAGTTCTTTCATATCACATTGTGGAGGCAAAGAGAATTGTGACCAGTGAGCTGGGGTTTCTTAATTGTGTTTTTTCAGGTTCTAATGCAAAGACAAATTTATATTTTGTAGCCTTGCAAAAAAATTGTATCATTATATCATCACTGCATAACTGTTAATTTAAGAATGTAAACATGACTGTTTTGGGATGCTGATGAACAATACTGTCTGATTATGTGCGACATGCTCAATTAGTGTTGGCAGTGCTACTATACCGATTGGCGGGTAAAATCCTATGCTGAACCATAAATCAATTCCAGTGCTGCAGGTAGCTACAAAGGGATCACTACAACACACGGGCAGAGAAGCATAAATGCACCTTAAAATGCCATTGTTTGTTTTTCTGCTCACAGCAGAAATGTACATCACATCTCCTCCATTGTCACTGCACTGACACCAGATGTGTCCACATCAAGACATTTCTCAACAGCAACTCTTAATCATGATGATAAGACTAACAGTGGGAAGACTGAAAGTTTTCACAGATACCCTATAACCAGTATTGATTGCAATTGTAATGTAAATCCTCTGTATGGTCTCCAGTTGACTCTACTTATTGAAGTGTAGCTGTAATTCTAGATGCAGATGTAGACATCTATAATTTATTGCTTCATGAGTAATCATCCAAATTTGTCACTTAAAACTCCACAAATGTCCACAATCACTGTGGGAGATGAGCACAAATTGTGGGCCAGAGTGCTCCCTTCAATCATGAAAACCGTGTTAGAAATACACATCTCATCACAATCAGACTGTAGTTTTAAGAGTAACATGAACTTGTGCATTTAATGAACTCCTCAAATGTAATATAAGACAATATAGCATTAATGAAACTCATTTGTTCTTCTACATGACAGTTCTTTTTAGGAAGGACAGCCTTTGTGGAAGAAATTTGAGTGACATGTTTTGTTTTTTCTTTGCAGTCAGGGCAGAAAAACATTTCCAAGGTCACCACACAGAACAAACAAAAGGCACAACTGTCATAAAAGATCTGCTTTTGAAAAAAGAAAAAACAATTGGTCATGGCACAGAAGCAACAACTACGGAGAATACACATCGACACACTGCAGTGGCAGTGGCTGCCAAGTTTCCAGGGGTGGTCTTGTTTGACGCCAGACCAACGCCACCTTATGAGAGAATACAAATCACGGAAGCATCAGCTATAATTGCCTCACCGAGCGGAGCGCGTTTTGTTTCCAGAAATGGGCAAAACTCTCTCACACCAACGAGAGACAATCCATCAGCTATGAGAATTCACACTGAATCTGAAGTCCCACTGATCTCTAATTATGAGAAGAATGTTTTCTCTTCTACACAAGCTGCATTTGAATCAATGTTGAATGGCACCTCTGAGCCAGAGGTCCATTTGTCCACAGATGCAGTGAAGCCCTTTCTTTGGCTTCACACTCTGCTTGACAACAGGATTCGGAGAAACACTGACTCCGTTGCTCTCACATCTGCTGACGCGGGGCCGGGAGTTCCAATCCTATCTGCATCTCGTCCTCATGTAATTGATAACCTGGCCGCGCTGCGTAATGACAATGATGACAAACGATCCAAAGGCAAGGATGAAAAGGGGATTTCAAACCTGGGAAGAAATGAGTATCCGTTGGGTACGATGCAATCCATCTTCCAAAATGATACAGCAGATGATTCAGTGAGCGGAAACGCTGTGACAAACTTGTGTTTGACCTGCCTGAAAGATCGAAGAGCGTCCACTGAGAAATCTGTGGCTCTGCCCGCACTGTCACCTGATGCTTCCTCAGACTCTCTTCGTACAGAGGGGCTCGCTTCAGATCCAAATCAATTTAAAGCCTCATTACCCAGTTTACATCAACAGTCTGCTGGAGAACAAGAAGAAATACTGAACAAAGAGATAATTCACCAAAACATCAAGTATTCTGTTTTCAGTGTGGAGGAGCAGCCGCTTTTATCCTTCAATAAAACTGTGAATCACAGTCAAAGCATTTTGAATAATTCCCAAATCAAATCTTTTTTCCCAGATACAGGAACAGTTGCATCTGTCACACGGTCTCTTGCTGAGATGTCATCAGTAACACAAATAGACAACAAGAAACAATCGAAGCATACCTATCCTACAGAAACTTTTGTCACTGAGAGACTGAGCTCAACAACCGCAGTGCTTTACCGCTCATCAAAGTCACTTTATACTGGAAGGAAACCAGTAAAAAATGGAGAGCAAAAGGTGTCTGGGAAAAAAGTGAGCATCGGGCACTCACAATCAAAACTGATGTATTTCAGTATGAATAACACAAATGCTTCCCACAGTCTCTCGACAAACTTCAAAAATGTTTTTCTCCAAAAACAACCTTTGGACTTCAGCAGTGGGCCAGTTAGCAACACACCTGTCAGCGCTGAAGCTCCCCAGAGCGGCGAGAGAGGAGTTTTTCCAGAAGGTAGTGTTCACAGTTCACACAGCCTTAGTGGGCCAACCATCTCTGTATTGAAGAGCCAAACACCAGCTAATCCAAGCTCTAAGACCAAAGAACCCGTATCGACGTTTTTACCCATGGATTCTGCCATCAAGTCTGCATCTGTAACCACGATGACACACCTGACAGATGAGCAAGATTCTCAGACATTTAACGCTGGAAACAGCATTCTTAAACAGTCTGTTGTTGATGCATCGGCGGCAGCAAGTAAAAAAGCACAAACTCTAACCTTTACAACAAGAAAAGCTGTTGTGCCTGTGAAGTCGTTTCCTTCAGAATCGAGACGGGACTCTGATGATGACACAACCATGTTGACACGAACAACGCTGTCAAACAAGTCATCCTCTGAGAGACCGTCACTGAGCCGTCTTTTAGAGAATACATCAAAAATCCCTCAGGAGAGGACTTTTGATGTTAGCAGTGATTACCGCGTCGCCCCGACACACCAGTCTTTTGCAAAATATAACAGAGAGTCACTAATAGCCCACAGTCTGAAGTTAGGAGATAAAAATGAGCAGGTGTTGACTGTAGTTGCAGAAGATGGGGACAAAGAGATTAAGACGGAGGGCAAGCAAATTAAAGAGATAATAAAGTTGCAGGAAGAAGAGGGGAGCAGGGATACTGAAGAGTTGGAGAGAAAAAGAGAAGAATTATTCAGATCAGATAAGACCGAAAGCAGGAAACAGGAAGAAATAATTAATAAGGGAGTAAAGATAAATCAAAATACAGACAGGGAGGGGGAAAAAATGGAAGAACACCACGCCAACGTAACCAGAGAGGAAGGTGGAGGCACCTTGGGAGAAGAGGATGTGACTTTGGGACAAAACAAAGAACCAAGACAAGGAGAAGTAAGGGACAAAGAAAGTGGTGGAAGAAAAGGTGAGCCTAAAATAAATACAGAGAATTCCACCAATGATTTAGGTGAAGAGCAGAGAGAGTCTTTGACAAACAAAGGAGCAGGAACTAGAAAAGAGGAAACAGCAAGGAAGGAAGATATCAAACATAAGACAGACATGACAAATGTTCCCCTTGGACCTACTACTAATTCTAAAGAACTGAACAGAGACAAAGGGCACACAGTTACAGACTTGTCTTGCTGCCGCAGTCTGATTAAACAGTCAGGGGCCACTGAGCCTGAGGGCATTCATCTGGGTGAAAATATTACTCAAAGTGTTGAGATGAAAAATAAGCCCTTTTCCTACAAAGTGACAATCAATCACACACCACTTCACTCAACTCTGAGGTCTCAGAGCCCGAAACTATCAAGAATGACATCTCTTCCCAAAAAGTCTTACACACAGATTAAAACCCATCGGTCTACCAGCCACGGAGAGATGCCTTCACCTGCTGAAGGAAGAACTCAGAGCGAAGTTGCTGACGCTACATTTTCTGTGACTGCTGAACCAAAAATGCTCCCAAAACTCACTCACTCATTTGGAGTTAGCACTTCAAAATTTAGTGACACACTGAAGCCGACAACTTCCCCGCCCAGCAGTGGCACTAAATCAGCTCATCCTGTACTAAATAATGTCACTAATATGATGTCACTCGCCACCCCGCGATTGGCAATCACAGCTGGGTCGCTGAGAGCTCAGCTCCACTTTACAGAACATAATTTTACTCCCAGCGTATCAGTTCATAGGCATAAAATTGGTACTTCAGCTTTGAAGGCAAATTCTCTTTTACAGGCCACAAATGAGAATGAGCATGTACAACACATTATGTCAACACATATATTCGAATCCAATGTCAAGGACCCTTTAACCTCCAATATAATTGAGGAAGTACATACATCTACTCCAGTGAATCCCGCTCCGCCCCAGCAGATGTATAATGACTCATCTACCAGACTGCCCGCAGCGGCAGCCTTGTCATCTGAGGCCCACATCTCCACAGGCCAGTTGCAGCCTCACCAAGGGCAGTCTCCCCCTCAGATAAGTCAGTCCTCCTCCTCTGACTTGACTTCAGGCCAGCCATGCTCATTTAAACCGTCAGAGCAGACAGCCCATTCAGATGCTTCGCATGCTCCTGTTGATGATAACAAGCAGAGATCTGTACAGACACTAATGGCATCAATGAGCCCTGAAGCAAAAAATGATCAATTTCCTCTCAGCAGCATGTCACCACTGCTAAATCTCATGCTGTTCGGAGGTGACAGTTTACCTGGCACCTACAGCCTGACAGGGCTAACAAGATCAGTCTCAGAAAAAGAAATATCGAGGGCTGACTCCGACGCAGAATATGCAAATAGTGCAAGTGGCCATGCTATGTCTTTGTTAGGGACAGCTGATGAGACGGATCAAACTGAAGAGTATGACAGTGCGCAAACAATTGTGACCTCTGTAAAGCATTCAGATGCGGTCACCAAGCAAACAGCAAGGAACACAGATGAAAAGAAGAATTCCCCTTTTACAGCACAAACAGTCGTCAGAAGTAAACACCACGCTAATAACACTGATGGATTCAACTCTATGTCTGTGACACAGACTGAGAAACTAGCAGTGAAAAACACTACTGAGAATAAGGATGATGACCTATTCAATGTCGATGGCAACGACGAAGCTAACAATACAGTGAAAACAACCCTGGAGAGCAATCATCTGTCCCAGATAGAAGGTTATAATGCAACAAGCACTACACCCACTGTGTTTACAATGCAGACCACCCACAGGACTGAGCAGGAAGTAAGTGAGGATTTTGTGCCTGTTATGAATGATTTTGCTGAACCTGTGCTTGACACAACTAATCGAACTGGCACCGCTGCATTTGTTAAATCAGATAGCCTGCCAGAAATGCCCAAAATACAGCGTAATGATGCGACTAACAATGCTATTTCTGAAATGCCGCCTCATGCAGTAAAAACGACTGAAAAGCAACATGATCCGTCCACACCACAAGACATTGTGGGGGACAACGCTATTCCTGTTCCACACAATTTCAGAAGTGACCTCAAGGTCCCCAGAATATCCACACAGCCGATTTCTGACCAGATAATGAATGTTACTTCTGAATTTCAGATGCCCACTTCTGAAACCGATGATTTTGTGTCTCTGGCACCAACTGCTAGTAAAAGCGGTCCTGTTGTGTCAACAGAAGCTCATGAATCAGTGTTGAACACTAGTGAGAGCATGCAATTTGTTACTGAAAAGTCATTTCAGGTTGCACATTCTGAGCTTAAGGTACAGTCCAACAGTCATATTGAGCCTTTGTCACTGAGAGAGGCTCCTGCAACTCCAACTACTGGCAAACTCACCCCTGCTGTGAGAGGGAAAAACACAACAGAAACACAGAGTGTAGAGCAGCCTGAGCATGAAATTTCTGTACAGGCTATCGAACAAAGCCAGCATGCCCCACCTGATATGATCGCGGTAGCACCTTTCACTCAATCTGTGCAGGGCGCCCAAGCAGGTTTGTTAGAGGCTACCCACAGAGCTGGACGTGCACATGACAGAACACGCACCACGGCTAAAAGAGTGGGATATTCCTCATTTAAAGACATCAAAACTGCTCTGACTACAAAGAGTGCTTTCGAAGCCAAATATTCCCTACATGAGAGGACTTTAGTAGTACATACACTTCACAGAGAAGGTCAATATAAGAAGCATTCATTACCTGAAAAGACCTCAATAAGTCAAGGGATAGTTGGAGCTGTGACTGATTCTGTCCCACCTACAGGGATCTCGCCTACAGAGATCATTAATAAAACCAGCTGTGGCACAATTGGCTGTGCTAAGCCAGGCGAGACAACTAAAACAACAATTGGACCCGATGAGATTGATCACACTGCTGCAGAGAAAATGTATAAAACGCCGGCTGGAAACATTAGAAGAGATTATTTCAATGCAGCACACACTCCTGCTACAAAAACAGAAAATGGCAACTGTAGCACTGACTGTCCTGTTCCTGGAAAAGCTACCCCACAGGCCACCGACCTTGAATATGTGGTGCTTTCACCAGCCGCCAGTAAATCTGATCATGACCGTACTCCCACTGATGAGACTATGAGAAAACATGCCAAGAGTATGACAGATGAAACGCGGGGCGCGCTTGTTGAATCTGGTCATTTGCGGAGAGGCGCGACACCTGAGCAGGCTCAGTCTGCAGAGAAAACAGCACAAAGACACTCTCAGAAAGAGACCTCTGAAGCTCAGGGGGCAATTGCAACAAAGGTCATTTTATCTGTACCCGAAGCAACTACAGCAGAGACCACTATAAAGTCTACTGAGCGGACACTGCTCACTGAAAAAAATTCAAAAACACAATTAAACAGAGGAGCAGCTAAAGCCGAGACATTTGAAGCACAAAATGCCACCAGGTCGACGCGTACTGTGGCTAAAGGAGAGACATCAGTTCAAGAGTCTGGGCGCAGGTTGTCACTGCCGGAGACAGAGTCTGAATCAGAGCTGCCAAGCCTGAAACACAGGAGAGGGAGCTCACCTCATCTGTATCTCTCTGGGTAATCTTATTGTGTATTCTTACTGTTCTAACATTATTTCTTTATCATGCATTCACAAATTACAGATGATATATAAACATGGTAATGCAGTTATGACATACAGCTCTGAAAGTGATTCCTTTAAGTCACTCTGAAATACAATAATGGGAGTCTGCAGAAACCTGCTAACACGCTTATGGTCTGCTAATGGCCTAAAACAAGCAAAATTACTGGTATGGGGCTTATTAGATAAATTGACAAACGGTACATATCATTGTTTCCTTTTGCAAACTGCAATAACGTCAATCTATTGCCAGCGTAACAGAAGTTTCGGATGACCTGTGTGGCAGCGGAAACTATACAGCAGAGATGAGTCTGAACCTGGGGAGAGGTGTGGAGCCTGGTGATGCTGTGCCTGCCCTGGGGAACCTGAGAGTGGTTATCAACCTGAAGACAAACAACAGTCAGATAAACCTTGAGGTCACCTCCTGTTGCCTATCCCCGTCCATCCAGCCTGACCTCACCAACTCCACCTGCTGCCTTTTCTCCAGGTAAACAGGGAAGTCTGAAATAAGGTGACTGGGAGGAGACATTGTTGTTTTATGTGGGGTAGGGTTTGCTGTGTTTTCACTTCAAGGTAAAAAACAGAAGAAAAAAAAAAAGAAAGCTCAATTCTGGAGAAATAATATGATGACAAGTAGCTCAGAAAAATATACCTTCCCGTAGTATAGAACTAAATATAGATGGTCAGAGTCAGCAAATACAGGAGCACAGTGGGAAGTTTACAGTACATTGAATGGTCTATGTGCAACCATCTGGACTGCATTTTAGGAAAAGAAAAGCAAGCTCTCAGTCTTTCATTGTGTGCCTTTTTTTAACTTCATAATGGGCCTATTATGGTAGAAACTGGACCGAGGTTTTCAAAATAAATGGTAAAAACCCAACTTTTGGTTTTTATAAAAAACAATGAATGAATTTTCAACCTCTGTACCAGCTTTAACACAAGACTGCTGTTGCCTACAAACATGTTGACAAGAGAAACAGTGTTACTATAATTCATATCACTCCAGGGAGTGTAGTTACATTTTTTAGAACTGGATATTTTCTGCTCAATAAACAGAGGACTGCTGTAGGTTGATGTTGTTCTCACTCCCTGAACCGCTCAGCATCACTCAGATAGATGGTAATGCACTGTACTCTCGTTCACTTAGAGAGGCAGCAATATAAATGCAGAAACTCTACAATACGTCAAAATGTGAATAGGCTGTCTATCTGAACACACTGAACACTCGTAAAAATATGCACACCTGGGACAAAGCTTCTTGATATGCATCAGTAGGTGGAAAGAAGAAAAAAAAAAAGCAAAACATTTAACATCACCCTGACATCGTAACAATCTCTCCTTAAATGCTGAGTAAAAAAGCCTAAAAGCAGCAGACTGGTGAATCAAGCCTAGAGAATAATGTTGAATTTAAATACGTAGTTTATTAACGTTATACACCATGAGTAATGACGCCTATCTGCCAGCAACGTAAAGTGAAAGCCGACCTTTAACTAACATTATTTCTTTTCTCCTAAGTTTTCAGCTCAATTCAATATAAAATATTGATAGCAAGCTGGAGTGTGCTTTTTTTCTGCTTTCATGTTTATTGATCAAAAGAGCTTCAATGGCTTTTGGAAGCTGTACAAAGACTTTACCTGCAGGATATTCTCTGTTTTACCATTTTCCTTAAACATTTCACCATTTCTTTAGAGGGAAATGACTCCACTAAGAATACACTGTGTTTGTGTTTGTGCCTCAGGTTAGCAGCAGAGCCAGCAGGGATCACGCTGCTGCCCAGTGCCCTGTCAACCAGTGCCAGCTTCACCATCAGTCTCTTCCAAATGATTAATTACTCTGTGGTGTACCTACACTGTGATCTCAGTGTCTGCCTGAGGAACCGCTCTGACTGTGAAAGGGTGAGACTGCAGCATGTGCACAGTGTAATGAATGCGTGAGGATGGGGAGAATGAGTGGCTGCGAGTGGTTTAAATTTAGTGACACGGGGTTTGACACTGTGAAAACAGGGAAGACAGGCGAGGTGCAAACAGGCTGATGTGAACGGGCTGGAGAGAGCATGATAAGTGAGGAACTGGAGAAGAGGTAAAAGAATATATGGCAGAATATTAAAAATTTGAAGTGAAAAAGAAGGGAGTAGTATGATTAAAATATCCTGCCATGGGTAGAGGAACTGTTTTCTAAATGTGAAAAGAGTGATATGTACTGACTAAGGCCAAGGCTGACAGCTAAAGACATTCAGCCTAAAACATCTATCATGTCATTATGGACTCTGAAGGTCATATGAGGTCTTCGCAAAGTTACAGACTAATACTTTCAGTGCAACAAAGGAGGCTGGTACTCTGGCACCAACTGCTGTCTCCTGCTGCTGTGGCAATGAGGCCTTTGATTTAATGGGAAAAACTGAATCATCTGACAAGTGTATGTTGCAGGGCAGAGGTGAAACAGAGGATAAACTCTGGGAACTCATTTGGATGCCTGCTTTTGTCGAGCACGTATACATCTCTCTCAACAGCTATATTTGTAGTGTCTCGTCATGTTTTCTAGTATTGCAAAAGTTGTCCAAGATAAGCATTTTTGCTGCAGGTAATGTTCAGTTTAAATGCATTATATGGTGTATGCACTGGTTTACTGATGTTTAAAATGCATTGTATATATACTTTAGTTTTTCCACACAATCTGCAACTTGCTCTGTGCACATCTATTGATCTTTTTTCCCCCCTCTCCTTGAAATGGTGTTTCTTTCTTGGCACTTCATGTCAGCATATAGATAGGTTTCCCTAGAACATTTCATTAACATAAGAACTATACATTACATCTCAGCTACCTTGTTTGAACTGCTCCAACTCAGTGTGGGCTGCTTACATTAAAATGAGGAGTGCTGCTTTCAAGCTAAAATCCGGTTTCCAGCTTTCTATTTAAAATAGATGTTTCTGCTCGTGCTCTTTTACCCCCCCCCAAAAAAAAGACATAGACATATCTATCAGAGTTTCACCTGTATTATTATTTTAATTAATGTTTCTGTGCATTGTTCCCTCATAAACACCCTTCTTCCAAAAAGTTAATTACCCGTTAGCTACTCTATCATTTTTCATACTCATAAGCTACATATTTCCCTTTTCTTTTTATAGCAGTGCCTTCAACAGAGGAGTGCATTTCCCTTAGAGGCTATTGTCACCAATCTAAGGAATCGCATATCCTTTGGTCCTATGTTGAAAGAAGTGAAGAACTCCACCTTCCCGGAGGAGATAGGTAATTATTGGCTGTGCTTTAAAACAAAAACGATCAATCTGAGATAACAGAGCATGCAAAGAGAGATACTGCTGGACAGGAAATGAGAGACGACCATGCCATTTATCTATAGCATGTGGGGAAAAAGGACCATGTCGTTAAGTGGCTCTCTGTGTGCAACTATATATAGCTCCTCGTGGATTTATCATGGAAAGCTTCACTATATTATCAAAGAAATTTGCAATTCAGTGAAGGCAGCGAAAAGAGGATGGAACACTGATTTTTTTTTCCCTCCTAGAGGACGGTGCACAGACTAATCATGACGGTAGCCTCATTTCAGATTGTCTCTCTGTTTGATTTTCAGACCCATCAGAGCTGGACCTGGTTCTGGTCATCATCAGCCTGGTGGCTGGCTCTTCTCTTGTCACAGTGACACTGCTGCTGGTGTGGCTGGCCTACCGACGCCGGGCAATCTGGCTGCTCCGCTCGGCAGCTTCCCCCCGACCCTGCTGTGGCTGTCTGCGCCAAAGAGGTGACTTGATCCTACCGTGACCAAGGAGGGACCACTGCCAATTATACTGATCATGTCCTCACCAAAATAGCTGCAGACAATTACATTAGTCAACAGACAGTGGAGCAGTCAATCATATTAGCCATAGAGCAGAGGCCGCCAGTCGTATCAGCCGGTATAGGCCAGACTAGACGAGGAGGAGCAATCCAATTCACACTTCTACTCATAGGTGACACAGCTGTTGCAGTCAAATTTCACACTTAACCAAGAGCAGTCTATTAGTCACTGAAAATAAACATCACACCCAAATAGAATAGCTGCTTTGATCCCTTTATTTTCCCTCAGCGGCAAAAAGTCAATACTCTTCGTATCATACTTTGGGATTGATAGCTCATTAATACTGGTTTAAAATAATGCATGCATTTGTGGCTTGACAGTTATTGAGTCCCTGTGATAGACTGTTTATGGAAAATGTCTCTCACCAGATAAGGGAAATTGTTTGTTTTCTTATCAAACGTCCAAACAAAATGACTTACCGTATTGCATCATGATCATGTAATGTATGGCAAATAATGTAAAATGTACAATCATTAATCGTTATATACTGTGTAACAGTTGAATGAATATACTCTACATAGAGTGAAATGTTTTTTCACGTAAAAGGAGCTGTTGATCATTATTGACTTTAATCCCTGCTCTGAATCTCTGACCTGAATCACTGCAATGAAATAATATAAAATGGGAAAAAACTCAAACTGTCTATTATTTCTCACATTATATTCCTTCATCCATGTGTGACTGTATTAGTGAAATTACACAATTGCTTATAGCACTGTCAGCACTGTGATTTTTCTTCCCTTACTCATGTGTGTGGGATTTACCATTTAACCCAGAACGCTGGGTTGTTCATTTGACCACAACCTGGCGAGTGCAATTAATGATATTGCTGGGTCACATATCATCCATACGTTGGGTTATTTCCTGTCTCATTGCCTTTACAACTACAACTGCTTGGTGTAAATGATGTTAAACATCACAATACAAACATCTACAGCCACCAGCAAGACACTGTTTCGATGGCATTGATGGCATTAAGATAATACAATTAATGGCCAATTTAGCAGCCAAGGTTACTGACATTTTATCATGTTGCATTCACTTCAGAATCATTAGGTTGTCATTTTTTCTTTTTACCATACTTCTGTCTTTGTAGGCAACACTGGGAGGCAATTTAACTGTTACCGTGTCATTTCAAGTCAATATTGAATTTTTGACGGCATAATGTTACCTTAACTTGTTTTTGTCATCCCTTGTCAGCCAAATTGAGCAGCTTATGTTGTTGGAAAGTTTCATTTTGATAGGAAATGTATGTTTCATACTGGTATTCACAGACACAGACTTAGTAATAGATCATGACATGCATGATTCACCCAACTTAAACATCTTGATCTCATATTTCTGTCATATTTTCTATATTGTTTTCAACCACTTGAGGTTCAGCTAGCACTCTTTGAGTTACGTCATCTCATTTCGCCCTCCTCTGCTGCAATGGTTTAATGTAACCTGATGAATAAAAAACCCTCTTTAGTCATTTTCCATTGAAGTTATTGAATATATGCGTTACTTATTGTATTAGCAACATACTAGTGTCAAGCAGCTAGTATAATGGCTAGCTTTGTTAGCAGTAAACTATTCACAGAAAAAATAAGTTAACAAATCACAGAAAAGCTGTAGTAAAAGAGTACAGATACTACAGATAATACAACAGGAACATCTGGGAGCAGATAAAATAAGTGTTTGAGAATTTATTGCACAGATCTGATGAAAGGCTGAATGTTGCTATTGAAACCAAATGCTGTTGTAAAAATAATGATTCAGAGATATTTTAGCTCTTCAACAGAGAAATAAGTGATCAAAGTCCACGCAGCAGGCAAAGTTTACCCCAAAAATATTTATATGCAGGCAAATCAAAACAGAGACTGTTGTAAATTAAGTGAGGTTTAAAAAATTTCAAAGGCCTCTAAATTAGATGATACACAGAATGGAACCAGCGCACAAAAGAGGAATATATTATAATATTGCAATTTTTCCCGCTCATAAATATATCCTCGACATCCTGCGCCTTATGATTCACTGTGTTACTGCTCTCTGTCACGTACCTCGCATGTTTAGAATTCTGTAGAAATACAGGAGGTAAAACAATTTGCATAAGATAAGACTTAGATTAAAAAAAACTTTCAGTGCTCTTGAGAGATAAACAGGAACCAATTAATGTTCTAGTCTGAAACACACAGCTTACATACTCCAGCATTTACCACACAGCTGATTAGATTCCCCATTCACCGCAACGCAACCCGCCCCCCCCCCTACTTGTTCATTTTGCTTGGTTTTGTTTAGCACCCTTTACACTCAGAATATGGATCAGAGACACTGGAGTTAAGCTTATTAGTGATTAGAGGACATGAGGGGCAATAGAAAAGGCTTTAGCTGCAGCCACTCAGCTTACCCCAGTGTGGTGGAGTCTGCTAATGTGATTGGCTGAACTGCGAGATGTTGGTTCCATCGATGAAGACAGACTTCTCCCCTCAGGTAGCCTATCAGGAATCCCATCACGACTGCCTGGTTTTCACTGGAACATCAATCCATGAATCTGTCCGAAATAATAGTGCGAGTTAGTGAAGCATGAAACTATGGCTGTCAGTGAATGTTAAATTCATCTATTACCACGCCCGCATTCATAGAGAGGGAGAGAGGAGAGAGACAGAGAGTTGAAGTGTTGGGAGAGCATTGTGTTAAAAGAAGTTGGCACCTAAATTAAAAAAAAAAATCTGCAGAGGACTGCCCAATAAAAAACTTAGATGGTGCAGATAGAGTACATAACAACGACGATAACAGGTTTTAATGTAGCTGTGTACATGACTTGTATTGCTCCAAATCCAAGCTGACCCTGCATTTAATGCTCTTTCATGTTTTTATGGTTGGTTATTCTGTTCATGTCTTCCTATATTTCAGCTAAAAAAAACTTTCGAAAGCCCACCATAATGATCTGCAGTGTGTTAGTGTGCTACAAAATAATGAATCTGTAATCACAGAAAGCCTCACAATAATGTGTTTATAGCCCGCCCCACCTGAACCCCCACAACCCACATTTTGGGTGTCAGCAGCCTGATGACAACACAGACAGCCCACAGATGTGCACCCTCTGCCTACCACAGCCTTGCAGGGTGAGCCAGCAGGGAGCGGAAATCCTATTGAAGTGAAATTATTAATAACTATCTCTAACCATGTCTTAGAAATGAAAGAGACACCTCAGAGCGTAGAGGAGCAGAGACGGCTGCAGAATCGTGACCTGTCTACATTTACAGTTCACTACAGCTAGAGAAAGAGAGAGACGATGGGAGATGGACGGCTGATGGGTGAGGGGTTCACACAGTTCTGAGATTTGCGTCATGCTCTCAGCAGGAACCGTATTGAATCTAAATGTGTTAGGTGCAAGGAATGGAGAAACCCAAGGGAGATGGCCCAAATATTTATATGACTGTCAAAGCTAGTAGTGACCCACAGGGACAATTTATATATGTGTGTGTCTACAAATGTATATATCTGAGTTCATCTTTTTCTTTAACATCGCAACAAAACACCTAATTTCTCCAGATAAATTCAGCCGTAAAGAGGGTTGAGTGGTGGTGAAATATAACTGACGAGCCTATAAAACAGAACAGCAGGTGGGAATAAGAGGGAACGACATCTTTGTTTCCCCATCTTTTTGAATGAGTGTGTTATTACCGTAATCCTCTCACATAAACCAGGCAGGTTAAATCTTATCTCTAAAAGAGAAACCTGCTTTAATGATGCAGAGAGATGAAATCCACAATTTACGGGGTCTAAGAAGAAGTCAAAGTGGAAGGCGGTAAATGTCTTGACACACTGGGAACTGAAATGGGTGCATTTCACACATCAGTCCTTACAACATCAGGAAAGACACTCAAAGTCAGCTTGCAGCAATTTACATCTCGAATAATTATAGATCAATTTACAGTGTGCTAAAAGAGTTGCAATACCAGTTCCACTGGAGAATGAGGCAATGTCATTTGAACTAAAAAAACAGTCTTCCCAAACACAGAGGCAGTTAGTTTAATGCAAATGAAATCATTTCCATCTTGTTGTCTCTTGAAAACAATAAACCTCCACACACAAATCAGTTCAAAAGCTTTTAATCTCATTTTGTTTTCTCTGTGTCTTAAACAGAAGGGGAAACTAGCCAGGCTGACTAAGTGATTAGAATGGGAGAAACGAGCCTCAGTTATGGCTGCTGTCACACTACACACTTTATTTACACATAATGAATGCTTGGGCTTTGCCAACAAAGCATTAAAGTACATTTTCAACACAATTGCAATTTACTGACCAGTTTAGGTCTTTAAATTATTAAGAAATTCAAAATGGTCTTATGACTTTGAGTATTTTGGCCTGGTTTGAATTTTCTTTAATTGTTTTTAGCTTTTTTGTAATAGTTGCCACAAAAAGAAATAGCTTTTTGTGCGTTTCCTGACACTACATGATAACAACAAAGTAATCCTACTGCGTTTGCACAACAGTTTGGGCAGCACTGAAACTTGAAGCTGGCATTTAAATCAGTGCACAAACCATCCAGAGAGTACATTTACCTAGTAACTACACAAAACTGTTTCACAATAAACTTTACAAACTGTGAGATTTTGGGAAATACAGTATATATATATTTTGGGAGACAGGGATGGACAGCTAGCCTGGCTAACGAGAGCTGCTTACAAGCACTTCTGGAGCTTTATTATTTTATCAACATGTTATATTTCGTTTGGCTTTTGAACTTTTTCAATTTAACAAAGACATGAAATTATATATTGTTGGGGGTTATGTGCTGGACTATGATCTGGCCTGACCATTGAGAGCAACTGATGGTTCAGTGGTCTGCCCAAGGACACTAGGACACATGGGCAGGAGGAGCTGAAGATCGAAGCGCCAACTTTGTGATCAATGAGCGACCCACTTTACCTCCTGAGAGACAGCTGCCCCGTTCCCCTTGTTTACTTGGCCAGGAGCAACATCCTCCGCTTGTTGCGTCACAGTGACAAGAACACTCACATTTTTACGCTGAATTAACTGTCTGTTGGCCGTGGCTTCTTGGTTAACTGGCAGACATGAGGGTGGTATTCATTTTCTTATCAACGTGGCTCTCAGCAAGAAAGTAAATAAACATATCTCAAAACATTGAACTTTTTTTGGAGTGTGGGAGTCAAAACAATAAAAATCTGTATTGTGGGCATGACAAGCCTTTCTCATGAATTTGTTTTATATTAGTTTTTGTTTTCTTATCCATAAATCAAGTTGTGCTGACATTACTATTTAGAGCAAATGTGTGGGGGAATGTGGGCTGCACACACACACACGCACAGCTGCTTCAGAAAACTGTCATATCCTCAGTCTCAAACTGCTGGTCCACCGGATCTGCTGGGGGTTAAGCGTCTTGTTAAAGTACGATTTAATAGCAGTGGATGGTTCATTAGGCAGGTCATTTACCGTATATACCGTATATAAAGATCCAAATTACAGTGGTCATATCTATCATATGAGCTATCATAACCGATACTCTGTTGGTGCTGAATCTACACATTTCTGGGGAATTGCTTAGTTTTCCCTTTCAGATGGCTGAGACTCAGTCTTAGCATTGGAGGCAAAAGATTAGAAATCATACACTCTCTGGATGACTAAATGCTAGGTCAGCAGTCTTGGCAGCCGAAAACCGGCTTTGTGACATTTCAGAGCAAACAAGTTCTGCAGAAGAGCTCCTCCCACAGATCAACAGTGTAGTGTAGTCTGTATGTGACACAACATGCCTTTCACAGCCAGCTGCCACTGATTTGATCGTGTATCTGTGTTCTACAACTTTCTCTTTCGGTGCGACACACAAGTTCCTGCGGTGCCACTGATCGATGTTGATCTGGAGGATGAACCCTGTTAGCGTGTAGGATTAGAGAGTGAGTGTGTTGTGGGGGCTCGTGTCAGAGAGGATCTCTGTACTCATGGATTGCTTTGCCGGATCCCCTGGGCAGTTCAGGAACTTCCGGAAGGACGATTTTGAGGCTAACTGGATTAAGGTGGCAGAATGCAGATTTGGTCAGGTGTACCAGGTCAAGCTCAAACTCTGGCGGGAAAAATGTGCCCTGAAAAGCTTTGACAGCTTATGTGCAAACAACTTTTACAGGTAGGACTTACTAACACAAATTTCTTAGTATATTTGTATAGTTGTGTGTTTTAAATTACTATTGAACTTTACAAAGATCTTATCGTTACTCTTTGCACCTTTTACCGTGTTTGACAAAGAAATTTATGTTTCCAGTGGTCAAAGTTCAAAATACCTATTTAATGTCCAAAGCCCCTCTGCTGACCATTACTTTTCTCCATCACAGGAGAGTAATGGATGAGGCATCCAGCATGGCCAAAGTGAAATTCAAATACATCATGTCCATCTACGGACTGTGCAGTGAAGCGACTGCTGTGGTGATGGAGTACATGAGTAATGGATCGCTGAACAATCTGCTAGCCAGTCACACTTTGATGTGGCCAAAGAAGTTCCAGATGATTCATGAGGCCTCCATGGGCATGAATTTCCTCCACACTATGAAACCTCCACTACTCCATCTTAACCTCAAGACATCCAACATCCTACTGGATGATCATCTCCATGTCAAGGTCAGTGAAACTCAAAAAAACAACTTAATAAGACTGTAAATGCTCACAGTAGCAGTGCTGACATTTGACTGCAGATAATAATATGTATGATAATTCTGTACTACTGTAGAATTCTTGTTTTTCTACCTCTAAGATTTCAGATTTTGGTTTAATTCACTGGGAAGAGGGCATGAGCAAGACATTGTTCATGGAGCATCTGACAGCAAGAGGGAACATAAGTTATATTCCTCCAGAGACTTTCACTCAGTGCCCTGATCCTCCAAGAACTACCTTTGATGTTTACAGGTGACTTGCCAAGGGCATTTCTGAAATTGCACCATCAAAGAGTCATTGTTTTTTCTGATTCAGCGAACAATCCACAATTCACACAGTGTAACCTCTCAACTGTATATATTTTTACTCTATTACAACTCACAGGAACATATTCTACTCATGTCTTACTCACTCACTTTTTTTTAAATCTTAAAAAGCATGATCTTTTTTATGGAACAAAAAAACACCTTCTTTTTTTCAGTGGCTTTTATATAAGAGCAATCACTACAAAGTTGCAAAAGTGACAAAATTGGGACTGAAGTGCCTCCGTCTGCTTTCATCCACAGCTTTGGAATTGTGATTTGGGAGATTCTGACACAGCAGAAACCGTATGCAGGTAGGATTTAATTCATTTGAAATGTATCACATCTCCACATCAAATAGATTTGTAGGTGTAACTTCAGCAAGGAGTCATGTAACATTCAACATTATCACTTTAACAGCATAAGGGTGAAAGCAGTTTCATCTGACTGTTTCCAAAACTGAATTTCAAAGTTGAAAGTGATACAACTAAACAAAGAGCCTTAGCTCTCCCAAATGTTGTAAACAAGCACAAAAAGAAAATGTCTACCAATGGTCATACAGCATTTCACTGAAAAAAGACATGCTGAAAGATATATCAGTGGTTACAATAATAGAAAAGACCATTCTGTCATCACCCTTCAAATTAATTCATGGCACTCAAGATGTCATGGTTAGTTTCCTATGAGCAACAACAAGCCATAAGTCAGGCCTAATATCTTATTCCATTTACTTAAACATAACCATGTGCAAACCTTTTAAAGAAACTGTTTGACATTTTGGGAAATGGCTTATTCCCTTTCATGCAGAGAGATTAATAACACATAACATCTGTCCGTTAAACATAAAGTCAGCAGACTGTTAGCTTAGCTTGAATGCAATGAAAACAGGAAACAAGGGGAAACAGCTGACCTGACACTGTCCTAAGGTAACAACCCCCCCTACCAGCACCTCCAAAGCTCAAGCATTAACATGTTAAAGCTAGTTTTAATTCTAATCTGTCACCATGATGCCGATCAATCACATTCAGTCTCATTTATGTCACGTCACTGTTTTAGCCGACGCCCAGGATGCTTGCTCACGTCTACCTATGGACAGAGAGCAACAGTGGCACGTTGAATGAACCTGTAATACTGTCACATGATTTGTAGCATAAATTTAGTGCACAACATAATTAGGCCCAGGGTCCCTCTGACAAATTATTTTGATACTGTGTTGAAACAAGTAAACCTGCTTTGCTGCTGTAATTGCTCTCTGCATGTGTTGAATCTCCACTGAGCCTTGTGTCTGACATCTGTTTTGTGGACCCAGGGTGCAGTGTGACCACAGTGCTCTTGGAGGTATCACAGGGTAAGAGACCCTGTGTGGAGATGATACCTGAGCAGATGCCCCATGAGTGTGATCAGATGATCAGAATCATGCAGCAGTGCTGGGACCAGGATCACGGAAAGAGGCCACAGTTCTCAGGTGCAAAAACAAACAATTGTTGTTTGCTAACTTTCCAATTTAGATTTTAAGTTCTCAGTAATTATGTTATCCGCTGAGTTCCCAAAGCAACTGAGTTGATGTTTTGACAGAAACAACTGATTGCCCAAATGCACTGAGATGAAAACAGATGATCTCTAATAGATGATAAGCTTGATCACAGCACCAACACATATTTTAATGAAATTTCAATTCTCTAAACTTGAGGAATGACATTTCTGCAGTATCCTGGAATAATGACGCAATGTGAGAATTCGAGCCTTTTCATTTGTACAAGGACTGGTTTGATTGCTGTATCACCAGTGTGCCCTAAAGATGTAACAACATCTATGAGGGAGCATACAAAGTGTCTTGGCTGCATCCATAGAAATATGACGTGTACTTTATCACATTTGTCTGATGTTGTGTTTAATTGTGTGTAAATGATGCAAAGATATTCAGGAATACTACTAATTATACTCCCTAAATGGAGAATGTCACAATTGGGTGGAAATTTCTCTCTTGATCCACATATTGTGGATCAGAAGAGAAAGATGTGTTGCAGGCAGCAGTTCTCAACAGAAATGTACCCAACAAAACAAGCATGTTGTCCTCTTTGGCTTTGTATGTAATTACTGAGTCAACAGTTGAGGGAGAATGTAGTGAAGCTTGGGTGAAATGCATACAAGCAACTTTGGTTTAGACGAGCACTTATGGCTTGAGAAGTCATATTAATGAATACAAATCAGTGTCATATTTATTCATAAACTCCTACTGTTCCTATTTGTGATGTTCAGAAAAACTCCCTGCTAATATTACTGTATCTATGAAAGAATTTACCTGTAATTCATGCATGACTGTTCATTCTCTGTAGTGATGCAATTATAAGAAGATCCAACTGGGGTTTGGAGTTGCAAGTCTGAGACTAGATTTGTTGATTAGGCAAATTCAGATCAGTCCTTGACTGCTGTCTTTTTTGCAGACATTTTGATGAAAACAGAGACTCTGAGTGAAGTGCTGAAGGTCCCTGGACCAATCCACTGTCGCAAAAACGCTGACGAGGGATCAGATTCCTCGCTGGTTCCTCCATTACATGAAGTTAGTTCCGTTTTATATTCTGATATCTACTATATCTACTCCACTTTTGTCATAATGGGCAGCTAAGGTTAGTGGTATTATAAGGAAGAGTGTGAGAAAAGGTAATACAGTTTACACTATTAAAAGGTCTACATCTAGTGGCTCTGTGAGGATGTAATTAGACACTGTGTTGTTTTAAGGTAAGTGCCAGTGTTGTCAGACTGAGCAGAAAAAACATGGTCCTTATAACTGCAGAATTTGCCTGAAAATCATCATCATCATCATGTTTCTACATGAAAAGCCAGAGGACCATTAAATATATTAGGATTTACTCTAGGTACCATGGATATCTGTACCACATTTTAATGGCAATCCATTCAGCAGTTGTTGAAACATTTCACTAAAAATGGTGGCACTAGAGAAAAATTCAGGGGGTTCACTAAAGTCAGTATCCTCCACCCTTTTTATGACTTTTTTAGCAGCTAGTGTGGCTAAAAAAAGAAAAGTACAAAAATGACTTTGCGTTATTCTGTGCAGACAAGTTATTAATACTTGTGTGTAATTGTTGAGTCATTCATACCCTCGAACACCCATGCTCACAGTATTGATTGATATAAGTGCTTATTAGCCACTTATGATGATTGATGTCTCAGCTAATGACTTTTGAAGTATTTTCTTTCTTTCCTTTTCCATTTTAGATTGCTTTGCCTGAGATGTCTGACCTTCCCTCAGGTAAACACATGGGAAGAGCAGGAGAAAAATCATGTTCAATGCAAAGCCTAGAGGGTTGACATTTAAAAAGTGCTATTTACAGTGCTGTCACATTTGTAATATTACCTTTAGTACTGAGAAGCAGAGTCAAGCAGAAGCAGGAGAGAATACAAGAAACGTTCGTACAGCCTCTTGGATGCTTTTTTTCTCTTAAATGCTGACTGGATTATTGAATAGATCATTCACAGCACATTTTATTGATCTTTTCATATATAAGCCCCATTAAAATTAAAGTAGATATATAGCTACGTTTGTTCAAACACCAATGCACAAGGTAAATATTTAATTCCAACAGCTGGTATTGACTAATAAAAGGAGGACACTCAAATAAAATAAAACAGGATTCAGAAAAATAAAATTTCCTATGCCACAATATAATCACTGTTTCTGAAGGTCTTTTTCTTATATAATTCCCTTTGCATTAATTTCACAGATAACCCACATGCCACGGATGGCATTCTCTGTTTGCTGTACAAAAAGGACTTTGGTAGTTTCAGACTGTCTGTGAAAAGAGAGCATGTATCCACACAGTTTTCTGGGCAAAAGAGCCTTCTTCACTACACAGTAGCCAGCGGGGACACAGACAGTGTCAAGCAGGTCCTGAGTCTGGGTGCTGAAGTCAACTGTGCGACTGCCAGAGGTTATACTCCTCTTATTATTGCTGTTCTGCACAGGTTTGTATGAGTAATTTTAGTGAACTGTTTTAAGAGTGACACAGGGAAAAGTAATTTGTGTTAGCAACTGGCTATTTTGATAAATTTCTGCATGACAAGATTGATACCACGCTCAAGTTTGTGTGCAAGGCTACACCCAGAAGATGGTTAGCTTGGCTTCGAATAAAAACTAGTCTACGTCAAACTATTGCTTTAAAAGTACCACAGTACACTAAGGTTGAAACATCTCTTCTACAGGCTTCATGAAATCATCTGTCTGCTGCTGGAATACGGTGCAGCTGCCACCCAGGAAGACGAGGACCAGTGGACGGCACTACATTTTGCTGCTCAGAATGGAGATAACAAAACTGTAAGTCTTCTTTTGGACAAAGGAGCTGTGGCGGATGCCCGGGAAAAAACCGGATGGATGCCCCTCCATCTGGCCTGCCAGAACGGCCATGAAACAGTGGTGCGCCTGCTGCTTTCACGGCTGTCAGAGGAAGCAGTCAAAGAACGTGAGGAAGCACAAGGGAGGACGCCGCTCCACCTAGCCTCCACCTACGGGTATCTGAATATTGCCAAGCTCCTCCTCTCTCAAGGAGCAGATCCCAACGCTACAGACTGCTCTCTCTCCACTGCTCTTCATTTATCAGCCCAGGAAGGCCATAACAGAGTCGTGAGACAGTTGTTGAAGAGTGGAGCGAGTACTGACAATGCAGACAGCAGAGGATATACTCCTCTTCACCTGGCTGCTCTGAAGGGTCATACAGGCATATGCAGGCAGCTGTTGTCAAATGGGGCCAGCCCAGACTCCAGGACCCTCCAAGGTTGGACTCCCATGCACCTGGCTGCCCTGAAGGGTCATGAAACCACGGTGGTCCAGCTGAAGAGTCAAGGTGGTTGTGTGAATGCTTCAGGGGAGAATGGATGGACCCCGCTCCACCTCGCCTGCAAGCAGAGCAAGCCGGAAGTGGTGGCGAAGCTCCTGGCGGCCAAGGCCGACCCAAACGTGACGGAGGACAGTGAAGGATGGACACCGTTACATGTAGCTTGTAACAGTGTCTGTTTCCCAAGTGTCCTTCATTTGTTATCACATCATGCAGATGTCAATGTAGTAAACTCGGGAAAGGCGACACCTTTACACCTGGCTGCCCAGCATGGCTGTGTGCCAATCATAAAGGCTCTACTGCTGAATGGAGCAGACAGGACACGTCTGGACTCTTCTGGATCCACAGCTCTGAATGTGGCCCAGAGGTGTGAGAAATGGGAAATAGTGCAACTATTGAAAAAGGAATGTGAAGCATGACTCTCCCTCTGGTTAGAGCAATTTGAATAGAAGGACTATATACAATGAAAACATCAATGACACAGCTGGAATATTATCCTGCTTTTGAGTGCAGCTTTTATTAAGCAGCTTAAAGCAAGGTTTTCAACTTTATTACTTTTAAATGTCTTATTATTTTTTTTAGAAATACATTATTTTACTACACAATTGAAATGTACAAAGACTATTTGTTCCATTGTATCTGCCTAGCATGCTAAAGAAAACTTTTTTTCCTGAATGTATCACGTAAAGCACTGGGAAAGTGGTCTTAAACTTTTGGACACCCCTGTATCACAACAGCCCTTAGTTGTGTATTTTATCAAATCATTGTACAATTAAAAAATTGTATTGTATTTTTAGTATAAATAAAATTTGATTGATTTTATTTTGGTTCAAAAAATGAACCTCTTTGTCTAATTAATAATAATAATGAATTACTTTGCTATATAAATACACATATACTATATTGATGCCAAACCAGGCGTTTATACTGGAAATAGCTAACAGTCTGTAAAGCTCAACAAGGTGAGTCAGCACATGGGGTCAGAATCAGGTGAAGTAGACAGTAGACAGTAAATAGATATTGATTCTCCTCAGTGCTTTCCCGGTGAATGGCATTAACGCTGCTGCCACATATGGATGAAAATGAGAGCATAAAAGAGCGGCTGTAATAAAATAAAATAATAACTTATAGAGAAATAGATTCATTTGATCAAACCTGTAAAACTTTATGAAGGTATTATGTGTCTAATAATCAGGTAAAAAAAAAAAATTTGATGACAAAACTAGTGTATCACTGTCGTTAATATTATTTAATAGCATCTATTGGACTTTTACAAACTATAAACGCATATATGGTTTATGGCGAGGCAAGATAACTCTGATCATCAGTCATCTCCTGCAGACTGAGGGAGGCCCTGCCCAGCTTGTGCCACACTCATTTACCACAGTGACACCTTATTAAATTGAAATGAAATGCACAGATTCAGGAGCTGTATTGACCTACGTGTTTACAGCGTGTTCCCTGAAACCACAAGAGGCCGATTCTGATGGAGGTGTGGGAGGTGAGCTGAATCAAATTACTGTAAATGAACAGAGCAGGATTAAGCTTGTCATAGACTGAGCTATTGGCTTTTTTAGTGAATATCTGCTTTTAAATTGTTTTATTTTTTTATGCTAAAACTACTTCTTTTTTCTCCCTGACATTTGTGACCCTGAGTATATTTAGTGCTGTCTGTTAGCTTCTTAAATTTGTCTCCCAGTGTTAGCCATTTTTGAATGTTTGTACAACGTCCGATGGAAAAGGCCATGCTTGCTGAAAGTGCACAAACATGTACAACTTGTAACCTCAACTAAAACCTAACTAACCTACAATAAGTTGAGTGTGACTCACATACAGTCTATGGCGTGTGACTACTTCACAATAAAAGCCATGAAAAGTAGCCACATGACGTGTTTATCTACTTCAACAGACTGATAACATTGCCTATTCTGTCTAGTTTCAGTCTTTGGCTGCATTTTTCTCCCTTGATACTTCTGTGAATGTGTTTAATTTATTTTTGAATCAATTTTAGACAGCGATCAGGAAGCTGCACTCACTTCGGCTGCCTTAGATTTAGATAAGCAAAGTCCTGATTTATAATGTCATATGGTTTATATCAGGAGCCTGACGAAGTATCTGCTGACCCTGCTCTCACTGTAATCTATCCACTAGAGTTTGAAAATCAGCCATCACATTTTGAAAAAAGGCTCTCTGGAGAGGACTGTGTGCTTCAGGTTACGTAGGATGATTTATAGTTGATAGTGTCCTTTTTTCCGAAGCGACTCCCATTTGAAATTTATGATGCTTTCAGTGTCTTAAAAATTGTAAGCAAACCACATTTGTGTAATTTTTATCTACAGTAAACAGTGTGATGACAATTTAACAGATGGGAATGACACTCATCTATGGAATCCACATAGATGTGTCATTGTGAAACTTGTCGAACAGCGTTTCTGCCCTTCTAACAGTCAAACCGACTTTTACAACAACATCTAATCAGGCCTACCTAAACCAATGGTGTTGCCCCTCCATTTTCATGCATACACATTGAACACCTTCTGTCGGCCAGTAATTGGGTTTGCAGGCGCCTAAACTAATTTTATTTTCTAACAGGGAGAGAAGCAGGAACAAGATAATGTCATATACGTTGCAGGTATCACACCAAAGAACTAAGGACAAAAAGAGGGGAACGGTGATGTGGTGTTTTCTTTCCTTTGCTGAAGCAATGCCCTGCCACATTGTTTAATAACTGCACTTATTTAACATATACATTACTCAAACAAAGTGGAGCAATATCTTAATGAAACATTTTACAATGTCACTCCACCTTATGCTCTTGCTTATGTTTTGTGCAGTGTAATAATATGTTCAACTAAATTAGATAGAAACTTCAATAACTGCTTAGACTGAACTGGTTCAAAATGACAATAGAATACAGCTCACCACGGTGTGTATCCACCTCCGCGAAATTAAAAATGTGTTGCTGTATTCAAAGGCTCTAAAGGCTTTGTTGTAAAACTCATCAGGAGCAATTTGCATACATAATACTTTTCAACAATTTATACAATTCTCATTTGGGCCTGCGATGGATGAGCTGTTTAATCTCATTGTGTGATCCCACCTAAACCCCTATACACTCTTTAGGCTGTTTACCAAAGTTTGAGCGTACAGATATATTTGCATAAAAGAATTTAAAATGTTATTTTGCTCCACCGAGGCCTCTGAAACACCGTTAAGAAGGTCTGTCTGACATTCACAGCTCTCATCTTAATGATAGGATGTAATCTGGCTACTTATTGGTATATTTAGCTTCTCAGTGGAGGGCCATTAGACGCTCTCTGCAGAGCCCCTCTTAACTGTCAGGGTTAAACTCACCATTGAGCTGTGCCCTGCGGTGTTAAGCCACTGCAATCATGACTGATGCATCTGTGTCTTTTGACCCAGGTGTGCCGCCTCAGCTGGGCTGAGCAGGCATCTAGGCCGGCATCTCTGGTCCTTGCAACAGTAAGTGATTGAGTGATCTATCATGTCTCCTGGGGAATGATTTTTTCTAGAGTGATGATATGGAAAACATTTTTCGCCCCTGTCATCTCTCTGCGACCTCTCACTCTGCAGTATGACAGTGGAAAAACACTTTAGGTTGGTCTCTCTACATCCCCAAGGTTGTTGCTAGCTGATGTGCGAGTGACTGGTCTTTGTCACCTCGATGAACTTCCAAATAAGGCTACTGAGTGAAAGCATTTTGATTAAATTGCATGCTTTGAACAAGTAAACTACATAAAGAAACAGCATACAGAAAGATTATTCTTATTCTTCAGGATTTAAAAATGATAATCTATTCCTATACTGCAGAATGTATTTTCAAAGCTATTGAACTATTGCTACTGAATGGCCTTGTTTTCTCTTGTGTATTCTTATTATCCTTTCAGCTCCCTTTCCTTGGTGTTGTCATGTTCTTGTGAAATGATTAATGGTGGATCTCATTGCTATCTCCCAGCACAGAGCAGAACCCCCCCCCCCAACACTGAGCCTTACACCATTTGAATACCCTATATAGCACACTATGCATAGTTTAGCAGCATCTCACACTGAGAAGGATTGGACATCCCATCTCTGCTAAGGTTTGCAAGATAAAGAAGTCTATGTGTGTTCATTTCATGCATCACACCTCTTTGTTTCTTCTATGTTTTTTCTTAAAATTATCTTATTTTGGCCTTTTGTAATAAGTAATCCATAATGACTGCATGTGCTTCCTTTTTTGTTCCTGAAAATTATTAATGGATCAAAGAGTGATCCCTAAATTAACTGAAATGAAAAGCAATCAGCAGCAAGAATGCTGACTAGTCTTGATTGTTTATTAAAAAAAAAGAAAAAAAAAAGAGATTAAAGCGTCATTTGTGCAAAACTGGAGAAAAACTAGTAGCTGTTTGGCTGTTTCTATAATGGTTTATCTAATAGAATGCTTTTGTACTTGTCAGGCAAAGCAGAAGAGTTGATGCTGCTTTTAGTGCAGCACTGCCCCTGCACATTTTCACATAATACATTAGTTGTTTGTTCTGTCTCAAAGGCAAAGTGAATGGATGAGTTAGAAAAGGGGTTACACAGAAATGCAACCTTAGGCCTTTTGGTATCACAACTGAAATAGTAGTCTCTGCAACACAGTTAGTACATGCATGTGCTAGGCTCTTGGACTGTAGTCTACAGTTGTCGCTGGAAATGATGCATTGCATCAAAGAATATTCACTTAATTTACAGGAAAGCTTTCAAGAATTTTTTTTCTTGTAGATTAATATGTTGCTCTTTAAGAGGTGATTACTACCACAGCCTTGTCTGCTGAGGTTCAATGACTGAGAAATTATAGAAAATAATAATCATAGCGATTAGATATTGAAATAAAAATTCAAATGTAACGGTCAAGGTGGTCTAGGAAAAAAGAAACAGCTTTTTTGTATGCAACAAAAGAATTAATAGTGTGTCATCAAGATTTTAATATAATTTGAGAGAAAGAAAATTATGGAGGCTGTTCAATTATGCAAGATTCACAACATGCGCTCACAACTCAAGAGTAGTATGTTTGAACGAGTTAAAAAAGAATACAAAGATCTGCTCACATGCACACGCGCGCGCGCGCACACACACACACACACACACACACACCTTTTATAACTGAAACCAACCTGGTGTGTGTGTGCCCTACATGTTTGTGTGTAGCATCTGACTTCTAGGGTCTCACATTACATTGATGACCCGTAAGGAGTTTGTTTCGGGGGTTTGCAGGTGTGCGGTGCATTTGGTGTCATGATTTAATATAGTTGTGTATTTTGTCTCTAAATTGCTTTGTGCACCAACTGTAACAAACATTAATAAAAAAGAGAGAGAAAGAGCAAAGTCATTCAGGACATTTCAGTAACTTTTTAGACCAATCTCTTTAAAAGTTTTACTCGGTGCAGATAAATGACAAAAAGATATATTGCTACTATGGAGCAGGTCCATTGGAGATCACAGTATTATAACATCCACACTCTTCACTGCCAGCAGGACCAAACCGACAGTGAATTTAACGCTACTCTGATATGTATCGGTTTCATTTCCTCTCGCCTTCACCTCTTATCCTTCAGGCTTCAGTCAAGATTACATCCAACCTCTGCAGATGAATGAGAATTGTTTTCCCTCACAAGCCACTTCTTCCCTAAAAACAACATACCCCCAAAAAACCATCAGTAAAATCAGCTGCTGCTGCTGCTGCTGCTCACTCCCTGTCACTCTCTACAGGTTCCTCAGTCTCTTATGCATTATTCACTGCAAGTCAATGCATGGCATGCAGGCATGTCAAACAGAGTGTTTGCACGCACACGGCAGGAGATGAAACAGCATTTAAAAAATATATGATGGCACAGCATGACTCAGCAAAGCTTAGGTACGGATTTGATAGGGAATACATATGTGTCTGTAAAGAAAATGATGCAGGTTGAATATGTTTTCAGGCCCAACATACATACAGTTAAACAGCAAATCTAAAGTATCTCACTACAGTAAGCAAACACTAAGTGGGTTTTGCTGTTACAAAATTAAAAACCTTTTAATAATAATAATTTCCTGAAGGTTCTGATGTTTACTGAAATGGGCTAGTAGATAGTTAATTCCAAACAATAAAATACAGAAGTTTCAGATAGCTCACATCAATTGTAATTTTAGCAACAAAGAGAATATTTAATTACTAAGCTTTTTTATTGTACGCACTCTAAACACTGCGCCACTAAAATCAGGGTTTTACTAAAACTCACCACTGAAGTTGTTTTAAGAGAAACACCAAACAATGCTGCAGCATCTGTTTGCTATCGTTACCTGCTGTTAGCAGTTTCCAGCTGACTTAAAACATTACAGTTCCTCAGATAACAATGTCTGCTCCACTTCTGAGCTGGCAGTCACTAGTAAGGTGGAAAGTCTTGAAAACATATGAAAGCCTGTTTCTGTCTGTTGTTAAAGCAGTTAAGAAACAAGGAACTGCAGCATTTGTTTTTTTACACTGCAAAGAGTAAAACCTGTTACCTTCACCTTTAAAAAAAAAAAAAAAAAGCTAAACTCCTAATGGCACATGATATCTTATTTTAGTTGTGTTGATAACAGTGTGCCTTCCCATTTTACCTTCATCTATAATCCAAGCTATACTTTCTCTTTTTTCCCCCCCCAATAAAATTGGGCCAAATCCTTTTCAAAGGCACCACTGAAATCCCCTTGATATTCTATGCAGCAGGGGAGAAAATATGAATTGAGAATAGGTTATCTGTAATAACCCCTCCACACGCCTCCACACCAGCTTTAAAGCCAGGATCTAGAGAAAATGAATCAATACAAGTGTAGATGAAGGTGAGACTGGTGACTCAGGCTATTGGAAAAAGACAAAAACTTTTAATTAGCCACTCTATGCACAGCTTGGTTAGATATGACGCATTATTAAAAAATTACTGTTCAATCCTAATATTTAGGACGATGGGTATAAAGGCTATATTAGTATTTTCCAGGACCTTCTCTAATATTTCAAAAAGACTAGGATCAGTCAGATATTGGTGATTTATGTCTCTATTTTCCTCTCTCTCACTTCTTCACTTACACACCTAATTAAGTGTCAGTTGCATGATGGTATATTACACTCTCAATAGCTGTCAAGAAGCAACTGTGATGCCTCAGCCACATGGATGTTAATGTGGTCTCTTGGGTCAATGGCTGACAACAGAGCAAAGCATCTCAAACTTTAGGACACTCAAAAGACAACTTGTCAAGCAGCCGTCAAAAGGATGTTCTTAACTCCAAAGCTCATAATTGCTTTTTTTTTCCAATTTAGTTACCACACTGAAATTCTGCTGATTGCACAAAATATTATATTACAGCCTCATCAGGGTAGCAAAGCTTTAGACTGTCTCTCTCTGATTCACTTGCGTCTGTTTAACATGTCCTACTTTTTGATCAGTGAATCAATAAGGCATAATTGCCTTTGCCTTGATGTATCCTTTGGTGAGATAAAGGAGGATCAGTGAACTCCTCCATGAACTTACACTCAAGTGGGAGGGAGAAAAGTCGACTTGGAAAAGAAACTAAAGCAACATTAAATAATAAAATTCCTCTTTTAGTGTAGAAATAGCTGAAGTTGCCTGCATGCATAATTGTCCAGTGCATTCATGTATAAATAAAAACAACTGTTGGCAACACTACAATATCTTGACAACTAATTGATGGACTGCCATGACATTTGGTACAGATGTTCAAGATCCCCAGAAAATGAATAATAATGATAATCTTGGTTATCCCCTGATTTTTCATCTGGCGCCACCATGAGGTCAAATCTTTAATCTGCCCTGTACTTTGGTTTGTTGCCAAAATGCCCCCTGGGAGTCGTAGTTAACTTCTTATCATTTAATTGCACAGACTAAAGAAATCCCTATGAAAAATACAACTGAAACCAAAACCAACTAACTAGCTAACAAAAAAACAAAAACTGTCTTTCTATTTCTGTAGGTCAGGTGCAGCACTCGAATGCCTCTCCTGTGTGTGATTGTAGAGGGGAGTGAAGAGAGGAAAGGACTGGAGGGAGTGGTGTGCAAAAGCAGAGAGTGGAAAACATTAAACAGAGCTAAAGTGGAGACAGAGAAAGAGGAAGGACTCATCTCACCAAGGATGTGATTATGACTATCTGCACCAAGAGTGCTCTCCAATCTCTCTCTTTCACTCCCAGCACAATTAACAACATCTCCCACTGCTCCTATACCAACCCTGCGCTTCAGATTTGATAGATTGTGTTAAGATTTAGATTGATACTCTGCCTAGGGGGTATAAATGATTACAAATGACTCGGGCCCATCTTCACAGACCTCCATTACAGCAGAAAAGAGCCAGGTGGAGACAGATGGTTAGAAAGTGCAAGGAATAGGGGGAGGGGGCTGAGTTGAAAAGCCCAGCTCACTGAACTTCACTTTAGTCCTTTGCTTTCAACATCGTACTGTCATGCATATCAAGCAAACTTTGCCAAATCAGAGAAGAAACAACATGTGGAGCATATCCAATTAATCCAATCCTATCCATTGCAACAATGTCCTTGTCTTACAATTTCCCCCCCTCAGGCACACTTTTGAGATTAAACAATGGCTTTCACCATGCAACTGATTTCCTGTTGCCTCTGTGGAAGAGAGAGCGCTTCCTTTCTGATGGCATCATGACTGGCACTGATTCACCTCTTCTAAAGATGCTAAAGATTCAGTGTGAATGCAGATGAACAGGTACATCATAATTACCCTTCATCTTGATGAACAGCTTGCGATACCATAAATCATTTGGATAGGACACCTTACAGCAGGAAAATGCTCACTGCAAATCCATGAAGAAATTGTTGTTAATTAAAACAGTAAGCTTGGGTATGGTAATTATTAAAATTTTGTAATAAATTTGGGTCCAGGTTATTTTGATTTAATTGTGCATTTTCCAGTTACTTTATTATTCCTCAGAGCTATTCATATCTCATCTATGCCACTTGTAGTACAGATTTACTGAAGTACATGACAGTTATTACTATTTGCCAGGCAGCAATTACTATTATTTGACGGACATTGTTAAGAAAAGGAATATGTGTGAGAATGGTGAGGTTGATTCTACATTCCAGGCAATGGTGTAATTGCCTCAGTCAAGAGCTGTGATAAGGGTCAGAATATTCGTACTTTTAACAGGCATTTCATTCAACATCCAAATGAATGCAATGATTTAATAATAGTTGATATCCTGGAGGGGTGCTTAAGCTGTTGAATAGCTACTGCAACAAACACATATTTCAAAAAGGTCATGATAAAGATAAGAGCTGCTCAGAGTGTTGCGAGTGTCTCATTGGAGCCTGAGTGATGATAACAGAGCTGGGGTGGTTGTGCTTCAAAGGGGCTTTCTTCAAATGCCATATCAGCTCCTTGACAGTTAGTGTGGGCAGACCCGCTGAGGGCTTCACTAATAACAACACAGTGTAATATTAAATAATTCATGCTGTAACAATGGTAACACTGAGCTACATTAATGAACGTAATAGATGATACAAATGTAATTCTATCCCATTATCCTTCGCAGTGAGAAGCACATAAAAAGAGCTGCAGCTCAAGTACCCACATGACACTAATGACCACTTCTGACCTGTTGTACTGGTGCTAATAAATGAGGCCATCTTGGCAAAGGATGTCTTTGGCTCGGTGCAATGTAAGAAGCTCACCGGTGGAGCAGGTGTTGAATGCTTAAATAAATAATTGATATTTATTTGATTCAGAATCTCAGACCCAAATGCTTAGTCGGCCTCACCTCCGGCCTTTCTTTAGCCAGTACATCCCCTCCCCTCCCGTTCTCAGTCAGCAAAGTGTTTCAAAGCCTGGCGACTAAACAACAAGAAGCACGACTGAATGAAGTTACCCTGTGCACACGAGCGCCAACAAAAAACTATCTAGCTACAACCATTAGCTCACACTAGCATCGTCATGATATGCGCAGCAAAGCTAGCAGTAACCCAGCTAGTGACAGCAACTTTGGCCAAACACATGCACAGCATGGGTAACAGAAAGCTAGGTAATATTAACATGCTCTGTAGCCGGTCACTAATGAAAACTGACACGTAACATTGTGTAGCCAACAAATTACTTACACGTGGAGAAGAAAAGCCAGTTCCGAGTCCAACTGCAGCCCTTTAGCCGCTCGTGGGATTCTCCATCTTGGTAAATTTAAACCAGACCAGTATTGGCTCCAAGGTCGGACAAGTAAAGAAATGCAGCCTTTTGAGTTATCCCCTGGGACGGCCGCAGGCTGAAGGAGCGGATTCAGACACCGATGGAGTCTGTAATAACTTTAATAACTTTATGGATGTTTTGACTGTCCGACCGGGATTTGAGGTGGAAGTCCCCACGGTCAGTCTGCCTGTGTGCTGGTCTTATCTCTTTCCTTGTGTGAGGGCTTTTTTAGATGAAAACATTGTGTCTTCTGTGGTGGAAATTCTGAAAAGTGGCTTTTATTTGAAGGCTGCTTTCTGCACTGTGCCACCTCGTGTGTGGGCGGTCTCTGTGTACCTGTGTCTTTGTAAAGGTAGGGAGCCCCAAGGTTTAACAGGAGGAACTCACATGCACTAACTTGCACAAGTGCATAAACCAACATGCACACACTGCTAGACCAGACACCAAGACAACCAGCAGAGAAAACGAGCGTGACTCTGTTCTCTGCTCAGGACAACAGTTGTTTGCTGCTATATTATTGTTTAAAATCGTGTTTACAGAATCTTAAACCCTCACAAAACTAGAAAAGAAGAACACCAAATATTATTAAAATACCTAGACTACCTTTAGCCTATTGCTCTTCAGTCCCACAGTGGTGCCTCTCTCAGCTGTCATGATTTACTGCACACTCCTGAAGAAACTCAGAAATTCACAAAAATGGAAAACAGTGAGTCAGGCTTAGAAATATTACTAGGAAATATAGTAGTTTTCACAGATTCACTTATTAGAAACCAATAGATATAAACAAATGTGTAGAAGTTCCCTAAAAGGCATTGGGCTTCAACTAATGCAGTGACACAGAGTGAAATTAAGCAAATATGCATGGAAATAACTGCTGAATTTCACAAAACCCTGATGTGATGAAGGACTCATAACTAACACAAACTCTGCAGGAAGCAGACAATGAAGTAGCTGTTTTACATTTGTCTCATGTGCAGTCAGAGCAATGGTGTCTGCAACTCTTTGATTTTGGTGGGTAACTAGCAATTTATTTAAACTGCATTACCATACTCTGCCACTTTGTCTCTTGGAGCAAAGGGGCCTGATGCTGTGGTTGATGGTCCAACAGTGATCACACTTAAGGATTCAGTGACTAGATATAATAAGATTTTAATAATTAATAAGCTATTATGATTCAGTCAATTAAGAGCCTTCTTATTCCTTGAACATGCAGTACACACACAACCCCAACCTCTGTCTAAACACTCCTTCTCCAGCCTCTGGGACTATTTTTGGATGTGCCTGTCACCGAGCTCAGCCCAGCTAGAGACTGAGATGAAGAGGGAAAACACCCACTGCAGACTGAAGGAGGAAGAGGAGAAGACAGAGATATGGAAATATCACCTCAGAGACTGTGTTTCATGCTGCGGCATCTCCCTCCATGCACAACTGACAGTCAAGGTTACCTGCTTTTGTTACTGACATCGTCTTTGATATTCTGTACAACAGAATCAATGGTAGGGTGTGTACCATCATAAATCAAAGATTAGTAGCAATCCTTGGTCATGTGTCATTTCGGATATGGTATTAAGAGACAGGCAGGAGATTGATGGGGACTGGAAAGAGTCTAAGAGTATGTATCTGCTGTGCTGTGGGTAGCACCAAAGTAGAATGGAGCTCCAGTATATCAGTGATGCTTGAATCGGAGCCCCAGGGGGCTGCAGAAAGGGTGACACTGGGGACAGGCTGGCCAGCGTTCAGATATTTCCCCTGATGTAATCAGAAATTAAATCAGAGACATGGTGGTACCCTGCAGCAACTATGATAAAAGAGGGATCAAAACCAGTGCTGTTTATACACTGACAAAAAGTATGAGTACAAAAAGACTACATTACAATTCAAGCTCCTCAATGTTGTGAAGAATAACCATCGAACGTACAGTACTTATATAATGTGTGACGGTGTGTCTTTGTTTGTGTGCCTGTGTTTGTCAGCGGTAATTACAGTGTGTGAGTCTTGCATTCACTGTGTTTACACTAACAAGCTCTTAATTATTCATAAATTCAGATGCAATTCTGGTGTTAAATCTCCAGTGAATTTTTTCACTGATACTAAATTCAGATACATGTCAATGACAGTTATGCATTAATAATTTACACAACCAAAAAAGACACCAAGAATTTAAAACAGGGCTTTAAAAGATAGAAATAGTAAGGACCGTCAAAATCATCAAACATGAAAATTGAGCGTGTAACAGCTACACCATAGTTTTATACATGTACTGCATGATCAGTTTTTTTGTTTTTAGTTGACAAGCCAGAAAATTAGAATAATTCATAAATAATAGTACTTAGAAAGTGTTAATGTGTACAGCTGCTAATTAAAATGATTCAGTAGTTATTAAGAACACAAGAACAGCACAGAGAATGTGTCCGAAGATGATTGGTGTTGGTCCAGTACGTTGGTGTGGGAAATTCCCCCAGGGGATTTTATTATGGGAATACCATACATACATGTGTCACACAGAACAATGGAAGATCCATATATAGCTGAGAAAATGCACATGGATCATATATGGATCTATGCCAGTAAAACAGGCACATAAGGCAGGCTGTGAGAGGATTACATGTGACCGAGTATGATATGCTTTTTGCACATGGATATATAAGGTAAAGTGTTTTCCCTCCTGGCTTCACAATATAATCATATTTACTGAAACATGAGGCACAAGATTTCATTGGCTGTGTTTATGCAAATTATTGTTTTTCTTTGTTGTTTTGGCTCTTCCACAACAGGTTTGCTCAGATCGTGTTTGCCAGGGGGCAAATACAATCCAAATGTCCTAGGAGATAACGCAAGTTCATTAAGCTGTGTCATCAGGTACATCACATCAATCACATGTAGCCCAAAGGGACTCAGTGAATCTGACACCCCGGCTACTGATTCTGTTGTTTTACAACAAAGAAATGACGAAATTAGAATAGATTAGAAACTTTTGAGGTGAAGTCAGGAATTTACACTAGTTTGTATTCCCTGTAGGGTACACCAGTGAAAAAGATGCAACTGCTACTGAGTAAATCCTTAGGGTCAGGGTTTGAAAATATAATAATCTTCATCATAACTATACTCTAACTAAAATCTGTGTGTAAAAGAATGGTTTTACATTCTGGGAAATGTGCTTATTCACTTTGTGGCTGATGAGAAGATCAATACCACTTACAAATAAATCACTTCAGTATAAGGTTGGCTCCACAGGATATAGGTAGACAAATGGAATTAATTGGTGTTTTAATGAGCTAGTTCCCACTCTGTAGATGTGATGCTGGAGAAAACTTATGTCTTCTGACATCCATTCAGCGTAAAACAGTTTGCTTTCTTTTGATTCGAACACATCACAACAAAAACAGCTAAACTCTGCATTTCCTGAGTTTCCAGTGTAACGACAGCAGCAGCAGCATCAGCATCAGCACTCACTGCAAGTGATGAATTGCCTTGAAAAGTAACAGCATTTCCTTCTGCTTTGTCACTGCGGTTGGTCTCCCAAAGACTCAACATTGTACAATGCTGCCTTTAAAAAACATGTAACTTTATTACATCTTCATCATGTACAGAGGTCTCAAACTGACTCAGGTGTGTCATTGAAAAAATCTTAGTCCTTCCACCTGGGGAAGGACCACTTCATATTTCAAAGCCAGACTAAAATATAAGTGGTACTATGCAAATTAACATGGGGAATTGTTTCTTTAATGGCACACACCTGGGTCCATTTGATATCCAGACAGACAGAGTTGCAGGTGTTTGGGAAGCAGCGAGATGTGCACATCTTTTGCACACTGATTCCCCAAAATATTCCACCATGAAAAAATTCCTCTTTTTTCACTGGCTTTATTTTCTTGTCTATAACAGAGTTTTGTGATCTCACTTAAGCTATAGTACTTTGTGACTAATATTCACCAAAACATTAACACGACATTGTTGATAATAATGTCTTTATTGTTGAACTGAAAATAATGCAGGCTTTGTTGCCCAAAACAATACACACTGATATTGTTGTAACTGATATTTCAGTTTTGCCAAGTTTACCTCATTCTTACTTAGCAAAGGCTCCCGAGAGTGGCTTCAGGGATTGCACACATCCACATGATTATATACCTGGGAGCTGCAAAGTCCACATACAGGTCATTAGTTTGCCACAGAACAACTCCACTGCAGCAACGCTCATAGTTACTTCCAGTAAACAACACTATTCAACCGCAAACCAATCCTGGGAATAAGAGAGAGGCTGCTGAATAATGACAAGTCGTTTATGGGTGTCTGGGTATCTGTATGCACACAGCGAACACTGATATTCATGTCGCACTTTACAGTGTCTCATAACTTCATTTATAGGACATCTTTTGTAGTTTTTTGTTAAACATACATTTCATGAGAAGTCAAGTAAAGGAGCAGTGTAGCATGCATCACATTTCCATTGCAGGCATATAATCACAGTTAATGTTTTAAGAAAAACTATGTACAGCAAATAATAATAATAATAATAATAATAATATAGAGATAATAATAATATATGATTTATCAATTTATAAAATTGCAAATATGTGGATATTGACATTGCCACATTATACAGCACATAAATTGTCTCTTTTCTTGAATACACATTCCAATCAGTGATAGGTTTTAAAATTAAGAGCTCGCGTATCAGTTTTAACACTGCAATGAACACTGACTTGATATCTATAAGATTTCCAGAAAATTTCCATCATCAAAACATAAAGTACACACACAATAAAAAGCAGTTTCCAACTTGTATGTGTGTGGTATACACAGATGGCTCCTTACGTGACAAGCACAATGATTTTAGAGAACAATGTTACATTTTTCTTTTCTCCATGAAACAAGTCATTGTTACAGACATTTCTTGTTTTACATTCAGTGATTTGTCCACAAACATATCACATATAGAGCCAACATGTCTTTAAGTAAGACACCATCAGTTTTCTGGTCACTCAGCTCCATAATTTTAAAAAGCAGATTGCAGTTTCCCCCCGTGGTTCGTTTTCCTTAGCAGGATGAGGTATTTGCCAGAAGAGATGCTTTTATTCATCACTCCTCCCTCAGTCTGATGAGACAAGTGACGTTGCAGTTTAGCAGTGCAAGATCTTAATGAATGCCTTTCTGAACTCGACATTAAAGGTGGTGTATATGATGGGATTTACAGCACTATTCACGTAGCCCAACCATGTAAAAGCATTATACATCTCAGCAGGAACCTTGCATTTTGTGCAGTGGGTGTTCAAGATATGTGTAATGAAAAACGGCAGCCAACATATGATGAATACACCTGAGGAGATATGAGAAAAAAAATGGAAATATTAGAAAAAGGCAGAGAAAGAGAGGAAAGTGATGAAGAAGGAAGGTCTTATATTAGACACCCAAATCTGGGTGACATATGGAGGAGCTGGACTCTCAAATACAAGTATCAGGATGATTTCTTTTCGTTGCATCACATCCTGACTTGTTTTCAAGTTCTGTTTTAGGTCATACCAAAAAATTTGAGATGGAAATAAAAATACATGCGGAGAAAGCCAAGGACCTAAGATGGCTGGAAGCTTGTACAAAAGAAAAAAATTTTTCTAAATTGTAGGCTACAGGATTAGCTTGTGGTAAATTGTACCACAAACACATATTTGGTCTTAATGAGTTTGAACAGAGTCCCCTGCTGGTTTGATGCTGTGCTCACTGCATGCTGTTTTACAAGTGAAAAGTTGATAACAAAAATATAGCTATTTGGTTGTGGAAATGATTCATTCCACAGTGTCAGTTCCACTTTGATGTGTATACTCACATAAAACAGTGTTTGATTTAACTTATCCTCAGCATAAGTGATCATAAATAATTTATACCAGATGGGAGATAAAAAAAAGAAAAAGAAAATTAGCAGCACTTGAGCCAACTTACCAAGAACGATGGCTAACATCTGAGTGGCCTTCTTCTCCTTCTGCTGGGAGATCTTCCTCTTGCTCATGGTCTTCACAGAGGTCTGGGTCTTGCCATTAGGTAAGGCCTGTGTCTGGAAGGCTTTGGCCACAACAGGTGCTGGATCGCCCTCCTTGGTAGGATCTCCATTCTTTTCTGCTTTCTGGCCCTCCTCAGGGGGAGTGGGAGGCGAGGAGGTGGGGCTAGCATTAGCCTTGTTGGGCATCAGTAGCTGGTGGCTCGTGGCTGGAGTGTCTCCAAGCGCACACTGTGGTTGCTGCTTCTGTTTCTGGCTGCTGCCACTGTTGTTCAGCTCATCCAGCTCCAGATCTTCCCCCTCATTGACTCCATCTTTGATGAAAATCTGTGCAATTTCATTCAGATGGTCATTTTTTCATTTAGGTTATTGTACAATCGGTGACATTTAAAATAATGGATAATAAATAGATAACAGATGATCACATTTTCAGTCTTTAATTTAGATTTACTGTAGCAGAACAGTGTCTTGAAGCTATAATTTCTCTGAGAAATGGAGGAAAACTTCAAGGTGACACCTTACTAAAACTTTTACAAATATGTTTCCAACAATTAAACTTTCTACTTAATAAGAGCTGTGCACAAAGGAACAAAGAAAGAGCACACACCACTTTCTTTTTGTTGACAGGAAAACTCCCATTAGATTTAACAATCATGGTGCACAACCTCACATCCTCTGGATGAGTGCACTTATCCTGAAATGAAAGCAGCTGTGTCAGGCAAGGAGAGGGAACAATGTCAAAGCACAACTGACAAAAGGGTTGTCAAGGCACAGGTCCCACTGCCCATGGGGTCAATGAGCCTCTATTGAGCTCTGGTACAGAAAGGCTGTTTAGCAAGAATCTGACCTGCAGCTTCAATTAACCTGACAGCGGAAAAAAAAATTTGTGGGCTAAGATTATTTCAGACAAAACAAGCACATCCAGCAATTAACAGTATGTGAGAAACTTATCGGTCAATATGCTGCTGCATATAATGACTTTACAGATCAGTAATTATATAGTAATCTGTGCGTTGTATAACACACACACACACACACACACACACACACACACACACACACACACACACACACACACACACACACAGAAACCACAGAGTAAAGCCATGCATGAACATGAGTAATGTAGTGCACTGGATAAAAGGCATTACTTGGCTTCCTGTGCAGAGCCCATTGAGTTTCACTGTGTCAGTAAAATCAATAACCAGAAAAGCAAAAGGTCATTTGAGGGCCGTCACAGGTAGTGTTGCGTGGTGGCTTTCGACACTGACAAGTACCAGTAAATGTATATGTAAAGATTATACATGTTCTCCAGGATGGAACCAGTTACGGGACATTTAATTTAGATATAAAGGGAGAAAAACACTTTAAATCCTTTAGGTATAACGGAGCCTTGCCCTTTTAGCCACCTTGCCTTGGATGTTATCCATTGCCTTTTTTTCAGAAAATCAATGTTCTTCTTGTCTGTGTATGTTGTTATGTAACACAATGCCTGTCCATAAAACCACCAAGTATGATTGGGTTGAGAAATCATCGATTGCAATTTCTGATGTTTGTTTTTTTTTCAAACTGGTTGAAAAAAGTGTTTATAGAAATAATGAGGTATAAGGTGTGATTAAGATGCAAATCAGTTTTCATGTTGAAGCAACATAGGTGTAAGCTGTGAACAGGAGATATTTTGCCACGGCAGCTCACCTTCAGCGAAGTGGCTCCATCAGGGTCAGCAGCCTGACAGACACGCTGCTTTGGTTTTGTGTTTACACGTTTTCTGCGCTTCCTAAGGACCACATAGATTTGCACATAAACCAGCAGGGTGATGATGAAGGGAACATAGAAGGACACGATTGAAGAGTATACCACAAAGGCCGGATTGGCGATCACACAGAGAGACTCATCACGAGTAGCTGTGGAGATAAGCACAGGTTGAATAAAGACTTCAGATAGGATGTTATGTTCCATCCAAAAATAGTTTTTTTAAGGCAATTTTGTTGTGTTTTTGTCAGTGTGACTCTTGGAACTTTTAAAATGGGGAGCTTAGTTGGGCTTGAACTTGCAGTTAAGAACCAGCGGTTTGTGCTTTGATTTTAATCTCCTGAAAATTCATCAAAAAATGTAAGCACTCCTACACTCTCCTCACTTGGAGGTCATTCACACAATTTCCTTTCCCATCCTCCCATCCACTTAAACCATTGCAATCCTTTTTATTCCTACCTACCTCTCTCTGAGCTTATCTGCTGCCACAGGGCCTCTGTCTGGTGCCAAATGTAGAGATCATATCACCCCTATTTTAGACACTGCACTGGTTGCTTGTTAATTTTAGATTTCACTGATTTACTTTTAAATTGTGCCAAATTTGCCCAAAGTTACATCACTGACTTTTTACCTCCCTGTGCACTCTGGTGTGGTGACAGGTCTCACAGCTATCCTGTCTGTCCAGCTCCTAGACTCAAGTCAAACACAGACCAAATAAACTTCAGACCCTGAAGGCAGCTTCAGATTAGGCAGCAGCTGTTGCCAAACAAGCATAGATAACAGCATTGAATTGGGGTCATCATGGTAAATCCATGAGTCATCATGGATTTACTGTAGGTGTCACATGTGTAGTTCATCTTAACAACTTGTTATCTTCACACTTCAGGGTGGCTGTGCCTTAGGAAGCTGGGAGTGGTTCATTAAACGGGCACACCAATTTTACATATGAAATTCAGTTTACTTGACAGGAGGTAAATGGTTGAGGTTGGGGTAAATCTGGGGTTTGCAAAATACAGATCATTGACATGGAAGAGCACTCTTCATTCCTTGTTTCAAACTGAGTTTTGTTTCTTTTATCCATTACCATTCCACAACCATTACCATGTTTATTACTGTAACCATGACAACAAAGGTACTGGAACATTAACAAGGTACTTATTTTAACCCAATTCATGATCTTTCCCTAAAGCTAACCAAACTGTGACCATTCCATAAGCTTAACTATGTGTTTATTATTGTAACTATGACAACAAAGCTCTTGCCCGCCTGCCACTGGTACGCTGGTACACATATTAGACTTGTTGCCTTCAACACATCACTGAACCCCTATTCAGATGATACACACTCACACTTGCATGCACACATTCGTGTGCATGCATATATACATTATATAGTGCTTTGGGTAAAAGACCTATACACTGCATTCCTTTTACTACACAATTCTGTGGTTGTCATGATCTGTGCTTGAAAGCATCAACAGACACCTCTGACAAACCTCATGGTTCTACAAGCTTCCATTCTCAGCTAAAGACAAATATTTTAAACATGAGCCGCTATAGCTTAAAAACAAATCTTAATTGCTTGAGTTTCAGTGGTTACTGCAGCTGAGATATCTGCTTTCATGCCTTCTGCAGCTTACACTAGCTGGATCTGCAGTTGCTTGAAAGCGGTAGTGGGGCTGACAAATCCAAATGCCTGAGTCCCGGCAGAATTGACATTACATCAAGGCACTCAAAGGGATGAGTGGAGCTTCAAAGTGACAGGATGCAAGCCGTGGGAGCTGGTCAGCAACAAGTTGGCGCCTCCAAAAAGCTCTTAATCGAAACCTGGTTTAACTGTAATCCACTATTAAAGCCCCTGTTTTGTGGAATAAGCAACCTAAGGGCCAAGGTTCACTAAAGGTGGTTACATGCCAGTATTAAGTAATCAGTAACTGGCATGGGTAAGTCTATAAAACCTCAGAAAATGTAAAAGCTTGTATTCACTTCTGTAGTAACAGCAAACAGGCTCTGACTAACATACTGCTTCAGTACAATATTAATGTAGATACGGGAAAGCATTTAGAAGAAGAAATGTCTGTTAACTATTCACGATGTATACGTATTTACAATGTACATACTGTAATGTACGGTGGATGTACCAATGAATAATACAGTACAACACCACTATCCACCAATTCGGTCATACACCATGAAAAAACATTTCTGTTTCGAGTACGGTAGAGCAGATGTGTACTGTGACCTCTCTTACCTGTGTTATTTAGACCAAACAACAGGGGACATGATATGGCAAAAGATAGTACCCAGACCACAGAGATCATTACTGTGACCCGTCTCCTGGAACTGTAGCGAGTATTGTACAGCATCGGCATTGCAACCGCTGTGTAACTGTAAGGGGTGAAAAAAAAAAAAAAAAAATGCTTTAGTTAGAAAGTATGAAAATATGACACCTTTCTGCAAGACATTAGGGAAAGTATGACAAGTTCAACAAAAATATTGCCATACGTCTGTATGATTTAGATTAATTCATGTTCGATTTAATGATCTACAGTTAAATGTATCCCCACTGTGTTTCTCTTTATTCATCAGTGGATGTGGTTTTGCTTGAATGAGAACCAAGAAACATGGAACCTACAAGCTGGTTAAGCAAGAAATGTTGCCTGTCATCTTGGATCAGATCCTGTTTGATGGTGGACTGGCCCTTTGGAAAAAGCTATTTGCTGTGGGCTGCAGTTTACATGGAGATGACATCCTGGAAGGGAGCCTGTGTTTTTTCCCCCAGCGTCTTACAGGAAAGACCTTATCATTTAACCTTGCTATATTGGTTGACCTTATTAGTGAGCTTGTTGTAGTCACCAGGAAATGCACAGCTTTTTACAGTGCAGGACAGCTTCCCTTGACATTATGCAGTTCCAGCTCATTTTGGTCACGTTTTGGTCCAGCCTTGCCGCTCTCTTAGTGTCGTTTTTGACCACCTGCTACCTGCTCATTACAAGCTGAAGCACCTAGCACCTGAAGCATTTAGCGGCTAAAGGGACAGATATTCCCTTCAGGTGTTGGTAGACACCAAAAACAGAGCTAAAAAATGAATAACGGATTTACATTTCCCAGGTGGCCCAAAACACCCCTCCAAATGAAAGTGAATTTTGATGAATGTGTAAACAAGCAACTGTTTGCTATCAAGTTCGCCATATCATATCGCCCCCAAGTGGCAAAAAAAAATCTGTTCTATCTGGCACAGATTTATTAGGTTATATCAACTCTTTGGGCATCTTTTCATCAAGTGAGGAATAGCAAGAATAACACAATCATACTTTATGTGATATTAATGGAAGAGCTGGAGTTTATGTAATTATGTGCACAGTTTAAACAGACAATTGTGTTCCTCACTGTATTTGGTGTAGTATATTGTATGTAAACACATTCATACATTACGGATTGAATTACCAACATACAAATTACAGAATATATTTTGCCTTGCTACATGTCACTAAAGTTGAAGCCAAACCGCTCTGACATCATTGTCTTGTAAAACATTAAAGTGCACATTATGACAACCTGAAAGCATTGTGATAGGAAAGTGTCGTCCAATTGTAGTCAAAAACTGTCTGCCTTTTGGCAACATAATTGGAGTTCTGTTAAATCATATTTGGCATGTGTATATTCATATCACCTCCTACACGAACACAGTTTTGTCTTAGGTCCATTAGTCTCCTGCTTCTAAAGAAGAAGTGTAGCTGATTTGTTGGAGGGCACCCCAGCTCCAATCCTTATAATGTATTCATCCTTTGAATAACAGAAAAACTAACTAACTTCTTTTCCAGCCCGTGGTCACAAAATACAAAAAGAAATTGATGATTGTGGTATGTGCATATTCCCTTAGTTTTGACTTGAATTTGCACACAGATTCACAAAAATAGAGCCTGTTATGTGATCACTTTCCAATATGCTCCACAATGTTAAATAAGAACAAAGTTAGCAGAGAAAATAAACAATCCTTTGATGTATAAATTATGCTGCCGCCTGGAGCTGCTGGACTGATAAAGGGAAACAAATTTTGTTTGCGACTCTTATCTGAACCTTTACAAATCACCGCCACACGGGTGGACCCTGAAATGTACTCAAGCCAGGAAAAATGATGCTTGATACTGTCACACTCACCCTGTCAGTGATCAGTATTCAAAGGTACACAGCATGAAGGCACAAGATGTATAAATAATATCTAAATGTAAAATTGGATGCTATTTCACTCTGGCATGCACACACACATAAAAAATGATCTACCATGAGATTATGCACACTAATAAGCTTTTCCTCACATATGAGAGCCATTTGTATCCTAATTCAATCATTGGAATGAATTGCAATTGTATCCATGTGTTATATATTGTGAATATTTATTTTCCATATGGTTTTAAGATGAAAATGCAGCCAAGCAGAAAATAATGCAAAATTAAACATGACAGAATTCTGTAAGTTGAAAATATGAGAAAAATGTTATGCTGTTGGTATTCTTCAGACCTATCCGTGAGTGCTTCGTGCACAATAAACCGAGCTCTCACATGTTTAATGCATATTCTGGTTGTCAACCTTACATGATTATTTGTTACAGTTTCAATATTAAAAGCTCAAGCTTTACATGCCCTTCAGATGAACAGCTTTCCAGTGCAATCCTGCTTCCTTCAGCTGTTTGTGATGATTGTGTCATTAACCACTGAGTCATAACCAAAGAATTGAATTAATTTTTGGATGAGGCATTAATGAATTCAGGAGGATGAGGGCTTGTGACAAGACATAAGGGGCTGTCATGCACTGGTATTTTATTTGTGTATTTATTCACAGCTGTTAAAATCATTTTCCCAAACTTTTTGTCACTGGGGTTGTTTTGGTGTCAAAAGTTTGTTGTAAACCAAAGCTTTTAGTCTTGGTGAGCTACCAAAGGGTGTTGGGGTAAGAGTGTATCCTGAGGTACTCCATACATTTTAAGTGCTATTTGGAGCTTAATATAAAAGAGCCTTGAAGAGAATCACACAAGAGCAATGGTCTTGACGGTTAAAAATATCGCCTTCCACACAAATGCCTTGTTTAGACCAATTTCTTTTAAAATGTTCCCTATAAATAAATTTGACTTGCTTTGACTTCTGTTATTCAAAAGGTAAAGATTTCCATTAAAGATCGATGCAGGAAGCATGACAGACAGGACTAAACAATCAGTGCGGTGACCAACTCACCGATCAATGCTGATGGCACAGAGATTGAGGATGCTGGCTGTACACATCATCACATCCAGAGTGACAAAGATGTCGCAGTGGATCTTGCTAAAGCGCCACTCTCCTACTACCTAGAAGAGAAAAAAACATCAACAAATGGCAGTTTACAGCAACAGTCAACAGAACAAAGCCACTTGCCCAGAAAAGGCAGCACCTTGGCAGAAATGATGTGTTTTTCTTCTGCAACAAAAAGCAATCCTGACAGTCAAGCCCTCTTGTATATTTTTTCGTATTAGTTCCAAACCGGTAACAGAGAGAGAGGAGACATAAGGGCCAAAGAAGAATGAAGGCTGTTAAAATGAATAAGCATGAAAGAAAATGCTCTGAGAGGTAAGTAGTAGTTGTAAGTAGGGTCTAATAGAAAATAGACTGACTGGGTATGAGCTGTAAGACAGCTGGCATGGATATATTATAGCATGCATAATTATGTTCATGTTATTAAAAGAATGTTATGCCTGACATGGTGGCAAAAGACAGGTTATCTGACTTTATTGCTTTACATCTTTTCATTGACAGCAGTAGGTATTAAACACTATAGATTATTGCAAAAAAATGAAAACAAAACAAAAAAAAACCTCTACACGCCCACAGTGTTAGTGAGATAATTATCCTTTAGCATGCATCCTGGTCTGCTGCCCTAGGTGGCTCTCAATCAAAGACATGATCGAAACCTATTTGTATTCATACCTCTGTTGCTCTCTGTTACATGGTCAAACCCCATGATGAAACCAACATCATCAGTGATGCTCTCACTGGTTTGATTCCACCCACTTCGCCTGACACTACAGCCCACCGGCTTCCTCCCACAGCTCTGAAAAGGGTAAGGGAGATGTGTGTGTCAAGGGGCAACTCCTACCTCTCTGTGACTGATTAATCTTTGTCCCCAGGCTGTGTCTTTATAAAATTAAGTGCCATCTCAAAGAGCCTTATGTTGTTGCCTGTGTCCTCAACACTCGCAGTGATTGCAGGATGATCTGACAGCCTAATGAGTGCCCTTCTCCCTGTTGCAGCCTCCCCTCTCTTTTCCTCTTTTTTTTTTTTGCATTTTTCCAACCTTTTGCTCCTGACATTTGTCTTCTCTGTATCTCTATATACTATCATCTTGTTCCGTCCATTCAGTCTGCCTGTTTCTCTCCTTCACTACCATCGCTCAATTTCTTCTTCTTGATCTTTATATGTCACCCTACAGGTTTTTAACATCCTCATCAGTGCTGCAACCCATAACAAGTTTAAAAGCCTCATAAGAGCCATTGCAGGTCTGCAAGGCTGCAACACAGGCCTGTTTCTATCAGTGCAGGGAGGCATATTTAGTGGATATTAAACAGTGGGATATACAGTGGGGTCCAAAATCTGAGAAAATTTAAAAAAATCACTTTGTGGGAAAATTGTTTTCTTAATTTTGTCCTTGTTATTTCACTCCACACACCCTGTCCACTTCTCCAACTTGATTTATAACTTCAGACTGTGCATAGGACCATAATTCAGAAAGTATCAGTGTTCTGATTTAATTTGCAAAGGTAGGATGTTGGGAACCTGAAAATACGGTGATGCAGTGGCTATAAGGTGCAATTTAAAATCAGGGTGAAATGAAACACACGCACCCTGCTCTTTCATCTAAATGCAGCTGTCTTCATGGTTTTCACAACAACAATAATAAACAAAAAACCTGGTCAGTATAGTTCCATTCATCGCAGAAATGCAAAAGTGCATGCATGAAAATAACTTCAGAGATAATATATAATGACATATGACAAATACTACTCATTATTTAGGTCTGTATTATGATGTTGGATCGACTTCCTTAATGACAATCATATCATGATATGCATTTACAAACCTTAGATTACACATATAGGCATGAACTGTTTCCATGCACTATGCACCACTTTAACATTATCACCTGTGGACTGCTCTCACTGTAAGCTTGAATTTTTAATTTCCCTTAGAAATTTCCAAAGTTTTACTTCCTGATGTTTTAATGACCTGTAATAGCTTTTATTAATCCTGTTTTAATTCTGTTTTATATCCTGATTGTTCTAACTGTGTTATACAGGTTTTGTGGTTGTTTGACTATAAATGTTTCTTCTCCAGTCTCTCATGATCTGAACGGGACTACTGTCTGAGCATAATACATTTAGAAATATAATATTTGGAACATTTAGTATATTATATTATTGTTTATATTATTGATGATTTCTTTCTTTTACGAACTACATCATTTGCTGGTCTTGAAAACCCAGTTCTGAAGTCCAAATGAAACTGGATTTGAACTGAATTGAAAAATGAATGTCTGATGAAATTCAATGGAATTAATGCAAAGATAAGGGACACCATCATGACATCCAAAAGTATGAAATATGAATTGCTGGTTTTTGTTTTTTTTTTTTCTCAAAAGGAGAGTACAGTTACTTTACGGAGCAGATGTGTACTGCGGCTGACCACAAAAAAGTTTAATTTCAACATGACTTTCTGTTTGACATGAAATTCCACTATCCAAAAGGAGTGCTTTTTTTATCCGCCTTGATTTAAAAAAAAAAAAAGTCATGCATAATGTCCCCCTCATATGCTCTCTAAATCAGTCACGCTTCGCAGAAAGAAAAAAAAACAAACTGTGGTAATTAATGCTAATTTAGCATTTAATAATAAAGGTCAAGTTGAATGCCCTGCCCACACTCTGTGGCTACGTTCTCACTTTATTTCATGTGGATACATTATTAACACGAGAGACTCAGTCACGACTCTGGTCTGTGAGAACTAAGTTCAAAAAATAAAATGCCTGCACAGAGATGAGGAAAGAAAATTTGTTAGGTCTAAAGAAGAAGAGGCAAATAAAATCACTTAACAGAATTGCTAAATGTGTCAGTTTCTTTATTCAAAGACAAACATAATTTTAGACCGTCTCTGATGGAAGAAGTGTGTTTTGAAGAGCGCAAAATGAATAAATAAAAAGTCTCCCAGCCAAAGCTAAGCTGTTGTGAGCTGAGCTTCACATTTAACTGGTGTTTCACTTCCGAAACACAAATGCAAATATAGATATTATTATAAACTGGCTTAAATTTGCCTCAATGATATTAACTGTTTCCCTTTCTGCAGAATCAGACATAAAAACATACTCACTACTACCAAATTGTTTCTTATTTGCAAGGATATATATCACTCTACACCAAAATCAGATGAGCATCCTATTCCAAACACATGCTTAGTACTGTGCATATTAACCTATGCAGGATTTCAAAATTCCAAATTTCCAAAATGTTATTAATATCCTATAGGGATAAAATGTCCATAAGTAAGAAACAAGAAACTGCTTAAATGGAGCAGTGCTCTATGTTAGTTTCATAGGATCAGCTGGGATGAATGCAATCAATTCTTAACCTTAATGAAATAATAATCAAATCTGGGAGTTTCTGATCTAGATTGGACTCCCTGGCTCACATAAATTATTTTTAAGCAGTTTTTGTGATCTAAATATGATTTATCCCAGTAAACAGCCCTGAATAACAACCCTAAACATATATGTGTGTGTGTATGTGTGTTTGTGTGTGTGTGTGTGTGTGCATATGCTTTACTGTATACATGATGGTCAGTTTACTCATCACAAGGAGATTAGCCTCTTAAAACAGTGGTTGTTGTTGTAATGTTGTAATGTCTTCTGTGGCTCTACACGCAGCCCCAATAAATAATATAATAATAACCCCAATGATGTCACAGTGATGTCATCCTGTCCTCATTGTGTAGAAAGGGCTGTGTCACACTAGTGGGTTTCTCCAAAGACAAACAGAAAGAAGCAGGGGATGCCAGTAGAGATAAGAGAACAGCTGACTAGTGAAATGTAACCTGATGCTGTACTTGTATGACTACAGTAATATAAAGTTACAGGAAACACCACTTACACAGCACTCACCACACTCTAATAAACAAAGTTAAAAACACACACCTCTACAGATTTCTCTGCTATCATACCAAAATGAATATGTCATTCACAAAGCTTTATAGCTATGCTATTTGGAGCTTTGACAAGTGGCTGATTACAATTCAACTCATACTTTTCTGAAATGTTAAGACGTAGGCTACCTCAGAGTGTACCCAGCTGCCCACACCAACAAAGAAAGCAAGTAAAAAATTCAGTTAAAAAAAACACACAGTATGCAGGTTGTGTACGAACTTTAGTCTGATGTTCGGCAGCAATGGTCACAAACACATTTTTTTTTGTTTATTAGCAACAGCAACCGCGCTGGAATAGTAATTTATTATATTCTGTGTTGCTGAAACTGTAAATATTTCTGTAAGATTACTAGAGTGACACATTTCCATTCACCACTGTGCTGTATGTACAAACAACCATAGAAAGAAACAGGCGGACATCATGACATCCTGTGGATTTATAAACTGTAATCTGATCAGAGTGATAATCATCATGACTCACAGAGAAACACAGGGGGATTAGAGTCCCTGTAGTCTTAGATTGCCTTTCTCTACATCAGACAGCGTGACCTAAAGCCTGATGGTCAGAAATAACCCCAGGACAGAGAAGGCTAACAGAAGAAATGAGCAAAGAGACACAGTAGAGAGATATTTTTCTGAAAGATAGCCCACATCCTGCTTGCTATTGATTTGGTAGACTGGAGATGATTTTATGCTCGACCTCAGTCTCTATTCTCTTTTAGGCTGCGATGGTTAACAGGAAGCTCTGTTTTATCCCACACAGGGGTGAATGCAAAATGATGTATTCCAGAGTCAGGAGGAATAATTCATAAACATGACCTCTGACTTAATAGACTATTACCATTGGTACTGGTTTGGCTGGAACCCTTTTCACCAGATTTGGCATAAATATCTGTTGTTTGAATAATATGCTTTGCTACTTTTTTTACTCTTTGAGGCTGAACTGATTTCTGTCTTTTAAATAGGTAATTTTCTTTGCGAAAACAAGTAAGTATTGATTGCTTTCAGAGCCCACCCTCTCATATATGGTTGGAATCTCTTTACAGCTATTATTCTGCGAGTCTGAAAATCACTACCGTTTTGTTTCCTAATGCATTTCCACTGACACAAGATAAACACTGAGAGAAAAAGAGCTATGGGTGTAGAGATAGGGAGAGCATGTCTGCTGCATAGGGCATTTCATTTGTGTGTGTGTGTGTGTGTGTGTGTGTGTGTGTGTGTGTGTGTGTGTGTGTGTGTGGTTACATCTTCGCTGTCCTACCTCCAAGTACACGACCCAGGGCATAACCAGTGTGGCCACCAGAAGGTCAGCCACAGCCAGGCTGACAATCAGGTAGTTGGTGGTGGTCTGCAGAGCCTTCTCTCTGGACACAGCGATGCACACCAGCACGTTGCCAAAGACGATGACAAAGATGAGCAGAGTGAGCAGCATGGCATAGTAGTTGTAAGGGTGCTTCTGCTCTTGATCGGTTTTGTTGAAGCTCCATGTTCCATTGTCATAGAAACTGTCATTGTAGGCATACTGGGTAAAGACATCCATTAGCTGTGAGTGACGAAGGCCAAGAATGGGCCCTGCAAAACATGCAGACAGAGAGAGGAAACAACATAAGAATGCTAAGTTGAATTAATGTGAATGTTTGCAATTTGTGATGGGGGAAAAAAGAAAAAAGAACTGCAATGTTTTGGCATAATCTGAATTCCTGCAGTAAGTGCTTTACAGAGCAACCTCTCTAAGTCTTTAAACCTGCTGTAGCCACTAACCGGTCCGTCTTTATTTAAAATAATAGTGTATAAAATGATGTAGAAGGCATCTACCTGTTTCTATCTGATAAAAACTGTAACCATCCAAGTCCTTCACATCTTCAATGAATGTAAAGGGGAAAAGTCTAAACTTAAGAGGCTCATTTAGGGAACTGGCAGAAATTCAAAAGAAGCTGCTGGTGAGTGTCCTTGTGTATAAAACATATTGCGATGTATTAAAGGTATGTCAGCTTTTTCCTGCAGTGCAGAAAGTTTTTCTTCAGAAAACTGAATCATCTTTTACAGCTCGTCTAGCAGTCGCAACACCAACACAAGCACACATAAAAAACACTCTTTCAGAAAGTTGATATGCCAGTGTGCTTGCATGTTTACACGTGCTTTTCGTTTCATTCTGTTTGTAAGAAAAAACTGATGATTCATAAGAGATCTCAGGAAAATTTCAGTTTTTGTTGGAATGTTCAAGGCGGTGGTAAAGGTTGTTGCAAAGTACAAACACAGTAGTGTTTACATTCAGCGTTTGCATATTTGAGGCATATGTTAAATACCTTTGCTTCCTCATAAACACTTCAAAAACATTTCTTTTTAATATTGTGAACCTGCATTTCCTCTCTAATGGTGCAGTACTACATGTCTTGGAACATAACCACCACCAACTGATGTTCAGTGGAATAGTTTGGCTTGAACGCCTTCCTGCCCTCTGCGGTTGCCAGACATTTGCGCTTTGTCATCCATGTGCTTCCGAGTGTACACATTCATTTTCATGTGCATGCTAGTAGATCGGGAGATACGAACAAAACAGGGACACACTCACTGAAATATCGCTCCCCAGGGCTCCTTTTAAAACAAGTGTTTGAACTGTTTAGAGTCTATAATTGTATCTCATCAACAAGTTTGTTCAGCAGAAGCACTGGAAACAGCTATTAGTTCTTCAAAATCTGTTGAACAACAAAAGAATACAGCTTAAAAAGCACTTTAACTAGTGATATTGTACCAGGGAAACATTAGTGTGGCTTTTGTTACATCAAAACAATAAGTGTAACTTCACATTCAACATTTCACATTCATTTCAACGGACTAAAAACTACATGACTTTGACATTTTTCAGTTCAGTTTATGACCTGCATTATCAGAGAGAAAAGAAATGTTAAAGAACGTACCACAATGTGTCACAGAATGTGTCACAAACCAGCCACAGCGCATCATAATGAATCATCACTGTAAATCCTTAAGTAACCTTGTGACAGTCAGTCCAGCTGTGTAACACCTTGTATTTGTCGCAGTTACTGCGACACAAGCTTATGATTGCGTTATGAAATTTATTACCTTTTGCTGCAAACTGAACTGCATTTTGCATAAAACGTCATGAACATGTTATGGGACATGATTATAGCCTGGGATTTAAAGTCTGTTTACTTTGATATCTGTGTACTTTGCATCATTTTTCTTTTTTTGATTATAGCACTACTTTTCATCTTTATCACTCAGTAGATTTGACACTACACAAAACAGATTCTCCATAGTAACACTATGAACCCACCTATGCAAACTTGATAAAGCTGTCTCATTTTTTTAGAATAACGTCAAAAATACACAGGCACATCATATTTTACAAAACCCTTAGCAGTGCAATTCCCTCATACCTGTCTAGATTACTGTTTATGTCATCCTCTACTTTCCCAGCTCCATTTTCACTCCCTTCCTTCTGTCTCACTCACTCACACCCTAGCTGGTTTTACAGCCTTTCGGGCTGATGCTGCTCCTGCTGACTGGAATCTGTTTAAAATCCCCACCTGCATCTAACTCTTTTTTTTTTTTTTTTAATCTCTGCAACAAATTTCATTTTCACAACCTGAGAATTATTTTCTTAGCCTTGTTATTGATTCTGCAGAGTGTTTTTGTCTTGGAATTTTACCTTGATCTAGTTGATGGGTCATGACTTTTATATGTCTCCGTTCCCCCCTGCCTCTAGCCAGAGGGATTGCTGCAATAATCTGGTTGAATAAATAAAGAGGGAATTAATGATATAGTGTATTAAAAGATTTTTTTGGATGCACTCCGTGTCCAATATCTACAGTCTACACTTGGCTGGAAGGTTTAAAACTTTAACGTTTTGCTCTGATTTTGAGAACACTGTCAGTACGTATGTACATTTTATGTGTGGTATCGCTCCCTGACCTTCACCATTATGTTTATGATCAGGGCTTTGACTCCGCTGTACTACAATGCTTACACTGGAATCACATTAAGAAGGGGTCTTTTCACAGCCATTAATGAGTTAAGGAACAATAAGAGTAACAAAAAAAAAAAATCCAATGTAGGCTAAATATGGGCGTGCAACTGTTGTATTATGATGGACTTGAATAAATGTGAACCCACTGTATCCCGAAAGTCCTGATGTCACTATGAAGTGTTTTCATTCTTTAAAACATGATGGCTTTTGTCTTAATTGTCTAAAGGATACAGTGCCAAAGGCAGAATGGGACAAACATCCAGGTGAGCAAATATGACTCATGAAGCCATTTTGAGTTTTTGTGGCAGTAACTTTCTTCATAACATTTCTTCAGAGTTTTTTTTTCTTTTAGTAAAGATATCTGCAACTATACCCAAAAAGCTTTTTGACACCAACTGTACAGCCTAATAAGGAGCTCTTGAACCGACTTTAGCAGCAATGCTGTTTTCTTTTTTTCCATTAGTTATGTTTGACAGCTGGACTGTTGACTTGTGAAGGCCAAATTGTTTAAAGATTTTTTTGTGCTCTTTACAGCCTTACATGAGCATGACGTGTTTTTATTCTCAGGACCTTGAAAATCTTTGCTGATCAGGACACGTTTCACTTGCGAAGGACAGACTCCCTTACATTTGTGAATTTTTTAATAGGGTCAGTTACATCTAACCTCAAGTACATCTGAATGTCAGTGCACTGATTAGATTACCTTATACTTTCACAGACGTTCGCACACTCATTCTGGGCTTGACTGTGAATGATGAAACCGGAAAGGTTTTTGTTTGTTAGTCAGTTCAGATTGTCATAACAGAGATGATCAGACCAGGTAATGTCGGGGTGGAAAACCACAACTATGCAACTATATGTGTGTAGAGTGGACATAACAGAAGAACAGCCACAACTAGATGTATTTAACTATTGATTTGTGTTATGTCCATACTGTGTGCGCACATATTTATGAGAGCAACACATACTGAGCAATAAACATTTTTTCAGCCCAACAGTCAACTAAATCAATAAGAAAAATTACCAGAGGAGGGCAGAGGGAAGCCTTGGTACAGACAGAGTGAGAAGAAGGATTTAAAGAGAAGCAATGACAGAAAAAAAAAGAGGGAGAATAAGGGAGTGAGTGCTCCCGTTAGGATGTGTAAGCACTGCTCTGGGGCACCAGTCTGTGTGTGTACCCTGCAGATGCCCTGTGCTGTCTAATCTTATTTATTTGCCCACTCTAGTTTTTTACTTACAGTACGTGAGACTGTTCTCACTGCTGGTCTGATAACTGGTGCTTGGTTATAAACAAAAACCTCTGCTCTCTCCCTACTACCTTCCACATCTCATTTTCATTAAACAATGTCCTCTGTGATCTGTACCTGAGAGTGATAATAATAATGATAGTGACCTTCTCAGGAGGTAAGCAAGAGTTCCAGGTCAATGACCCAAAACAGACTCTGTGTCTTGTAGGGCTGCCACCAAATAGTCGACCAAAAATCAGACGATCAGTTGTTTCGATTGATAGTTTTGATCGGTAGCTTGGTTGCAGGGGGAAAATAATCTAACTCCACAGGAACTGACAGCACTGAGTATCTCAGTCAGTCAAGGACAGACATCTTTTACATGGCTGGTCCCTGTGCTTATTAGATAGCAATGTAACCAAGCATCTTGGGTTCGCCTAACTGGGCATATTTAGTAAAAAAAATGTAGTAATAAAATAATAATCATGACATAGAGATGTAGTGCAATGAACAGCAGCAACTTTCTCCTAACAAGCAGGACTCTGCCAACAGCTGCCTTACGGCAACTATTAGGGAACACAACCTCAAATACTGCAACACATAGTAAACAGCGGACAGTCTGTTACGGTAATTACATACCAGTATGTCAGGCTGGAAATCCAAGGTGTGGGATCATTTTGAGAGATTAAAGGATGACCGCCAGAAGGCGACATGCAAACTCTGAAGGCTCATCATTTTAAACATGTAAGCAGCCAAACATTAAGCACTTAGCATGACAGCTCACTGTAGCGTTCTACTCGCTGGATGTTCCAACACATTTAGAGTCATTACTGCTTAATTGTAAACAGTTGTTATCATTATTACTGTTTTGCATTTCTTTGTAATGCAGCACAAAGTTAACAGTGTTACTTACAAAATTCTTTCCCAGCCATGGTCCATTTTCAGATTAAAACAACAACTACTAGTCGACCTGGAAAACCTTCCGGGGGTAGACATTGTATCTTGCACAAAGAATCTGGCTGTTTACCACCATAATGATGCTCTCCTACGATGGTGTTAGGCATTACTGGAGAGTTGAGAGCGAGCTTTTATCTTGTGATTCTGGCTACAGTTCGGCTTGACTGATAGTCAGTTTTAATCCAGATCCCTCCTACCTTTGACTCCAGCAACAGCTGCTAATGCTAATCCCTCAACGGCTTCCCACCCACAAGCCAGGCTCTGCTCTGATGGACTCAGAACAGGTCTCTACCTGGGCACCCCAAGAATTACTTGTTTTTCTTCCCATATTTTTATATTTGAAACAAGCAGAACACCCACTGCCCTGGGGGCTGCACTGTATTTATTTACAGTGCTTATGTAAATTTATCAATTTCTGCCAAACCAGCCTGTGTTTGTTACAAACCCTGCTGTGGGTGACAACAATATGTCAGGAAGTGACAAGTAGATTGATGCTGGTGGGCTTCTGTCAGAGGCTATGCTGAGGATGGTGAGTCCCCTGTTTTTTTTTTTTTTTTTTCTTATTTGTACAAATGACAGAAACTTGCTTGATTCAAAGGTTTGAGGTTGTTCTCATGAATGGCTGTTTCTTTGGTTTTGGAAACAGCTAATCAGCTTCTTTGTAAATGGAATTAAAGTTGAAAAAGGTGACAATTTACAAGGCTACTGTATCAAGGCTGCAGTAAATTTACTGACTGAAATAACAGCTCTTAAACCATTATACTGAAAGAAAACAGAACAGAACAAAGCACACTTGAAGGGACACTTTTTTTTTCCAAAAAGAAAAATGTTTTTGCCGTTGTCCCCATAGGTTCTGGAAAATGTTGCATTTATCAAGTGGCCCCTGTGGTACTTAAGGAAATAGTTTGAGAGGTTTCAGTGCTTATAGTTGTTTCTCCTTTTATTGCCTTGATGAAGGATTTAGGAAAAAAAGCAAAGAAGCTTAGCTTAACAGCCATGCAGCTTAGAGGGCACAGTGAAATGAAATATTAAGTTATTAAATGGATATTTAACTATCTACTCATTACTTACGTATTACAAAAACATGTCACCTCAATCTACTCGACAAACACCAAGCAAACTGCTCTAAAACTGCTAACACAGCCACTGTGAAATGGATATTGAGCGGATGCAAACATTAGTCACAGTGATTGGTTTGAGATAAACACTAAATGGTTAATATCAGACTCCTACCACACTGCGTCTACATCTTGATCCAAGAACAGGCTGAGACCACGTTGGTCTGGGCATTACAATCAGAAGGAATTCACTTACATCCTCTGATGATTATTTCAAAGCTTCTCCAAAATCTTTTAATACTTTTCCAACTAAAGTGTTAGACATTGTATCACAAAGTATTTCGTATTTTATGTTCAATTTTCCTTGTTGTTCATACATTATGATTTATATTGCACTTCAAAAAAAAAAAGGTATTTTTTTCATGCACAATTACTGCATAAATATACCACTGTAAACAGCTGGTCCTATCCAAGCTGAGTATCATGCCCATCCCCCACCTCCCCATATTGTTGCTGTCAATTGCTTGATACACATGTGATACGCAAATTCAATTTAATTAAATAATAACTTTGATGAACATAATGGTGCTGCAGATCAATACAAATTTCTTTGTAATTATGTTGCTGGCTGCTTCTATTTCCTGCTTTGAAAACACATCTTTCTCATTGAACAAACATATGCACTTTGTGAATCTCAAACAAAGAAGACGGGGCAATAAACAAGGGAAGTGTCACACAACAACAGAGATCATTTTTGTAGTCCATTATTATGTATTATCTTTTGAAGCGCTCCAGTAATTAGCCATCCGTCTTGCTGCTTTTGTGAAAATGTGACTCTTAAATCTAAAATGTGTCTATTGTTTTAGTCACGTCTATTTCGGGCCACAGTGAGCAGTGCCAGACACCTGTCAGCAGCGTTGCAATCCTCTGTACTATTATCCTCTCAGCTCAGAAACTGCAGCTGTGTCGTGGTGAGTGTAAATAAGAACAGCAGTCAATAAGTTGCATGAAAGAAAAGTCTCACACACAAGCTCAAATACATAAAATGACCATGATACGACTGGGAGCTTTAACTTCAAAGTGGAGTTTACAATCACAGATAGAAACTGAAGTCGGCCAGTGGGTGTTCTGCATTACACAAACCTGGCAGCAAGCAAAGTAAACAAAGTGTGAAAGCAAGGCTAAAAAAGTATGGAATGGACTATAATAGTTGAAATTATGTGAAACATATTGCACCCGTTGCATCAGTTATTTGATGTGTAATAGAAGTGTTAGTGTGTGCTTTAATGATTTTGGCTTCAAATGATGGATCTTTTTCGGGCATTGTGTGTTTGTGTGTTGGAGATCAGTGCTGCCAGTAAAGTGGAGAAGAGAAAAGAAAGTAAAGTCATAAAATGTGTATGACAATCTGACAGATAATAAAATGCACTTTCCATCTTAAATAATGGTTTAACCTCATGTTCACTAGCTTACATTTATAACCAGAAGTACATATTTGAGTGCCCAATAATACATGTACGTGCACTGATTAAAGTGACATAAGTGAGCTACTTTATGTTCACTTCTAATCCAATTTTAATTCAAGTTCCACAATTTTAATGTATTGCTTTTTGTTCTGAGTCTAATTAACACACTGATGGAAAGGTTGCAATGTGTCTTGTTCACTCTCTTGGGAAAAGCAAGACTGCAGCCCAGACTCTTGTTTTTCAACAGTGGATGTCACTGTAATAAAACACCACAAGAATATTTACGATGGGAAATTTGTGTTTGTTCATAAGAAGGGCAGTCTGGGTGGCAAGCATTTCACACTTGTGCAGATAAGCCATCTGAAACAGCTACAGGAAATATCTGCAATAGTCTTATCTAAGTTTCAATACTGGTGTGTTACGCACTTTGGTTTGGAAAGTACACTGGGTAGATAATAAAAACGAATTACTTTGTACGAGAAAGTGCATAAATACAAAATGTTCTAAAAGCTTTGTAGGCTGTAACAGGAACACTTGGATGGTTTTTAGAAAAACATGTTTGCTTTCTTACTTAATTGAAAATAACACTGGACAAGAAGGTGGTGGTAATGCATCAACAGACGGAGGTGCTAATGCACCAAAACTGTTCGCCCACCGCCAAAAGACCTGCTTTACGGACCAAATTTGGAATTAATGCAGGTTAAATAAAGTTTCCACTGCAACTACAATATTCCTTTACTGCACTTCTTTTCTTCACCCACTGCATAATAATAAAAATGTATGTAGAGATGAATTACATTTGTATACTGATCTGTTTTGAGTTGTCCTGATTTGCACATTGTTTAAGTGGTAAAACATGTACTCTATTTTTTCTTTGATTGGTGACTGGGAATGGATGGTTAGGATGATGTTTTACAAAAAAAGAAGAGCTCAGAGCAGCTCATTAAAAAAAAAAAAAACTTTAATCTGTGTGAATTAAACTTTGAACTAGCTATTGGGAAGTGTGAATTTGCACAAACGTGTTAGCTGACTTCCTTATTGGAGTTACAGGTTACATCAGAAGTTGGTTAGGTTTAAGGCTGGAACATCGAGTGTGAGAAAACCGGTCTTGAACGCTACTATAACAGAGTTGAAGTGAGTGTAAGTGGCTCTATCCCACTCTAAATTGGTCATATTCAACATTTAGTCCTTGTCAACATGGATCCTGACTGGGTCACTGGGACAGCTTTAACCCTAGTCTTTTGGCTTTAGGTTTATCATCTACACTTTAGTATGCTGCCATCAATTGCATGTTAAGGATCAACTTTAAATGGTTCTTGATGTTTTTTGACTAATATAGAAGTCACCGGCTGGAAATGAAACACCTGCTCATATGTGAAGTCAAAGCCTCATAGTTTAAAAAGTTACAATAATCTTCAAGCAGTAAATATACAACATCATATGTTCCCGACGAAAGGGAAAGCTCAACAGACATAGCAACAGCAATTAAAGGGGGTGGGCCTTAGCGAATGGTCAATTACAACACCAAAATTATTAGAGTTAAGGCTACGGAGCCAATTTATCATGTAGCCAAGACCTTTGAAATGCTACATGCCATCACTGGGCACAGGCACTCTTTAAAATGGTGACTCACAATGCACAATGCAAATGTATTTATGCCCCTATTACAGAGACAGTGATTTGTGTGCAGTGGAAGCACTATCATTCTGAAAATGCTCTTTTTCTTATTCTCATACACACAGTACAACCACTATTCAGAGACCCACCAAGATTAAATATTACAAGCACACAGAGAGCGGTTCGAGCTATAACATACTCTGTCCTATATGAAGGTTTTACATTATTAAACTGATGGATCGCCGAGCAGCAGCTATAGTGTAGATGCAGCTGTCATCATTAAGCACTTAAATAGTGCCGTAGCCAGCCAGGAGACCTCTGAATTGTAGGCAGTTGACCTGTCCTGGATATAATCCTTAAATAGCCTGACCTCACTTTCTACCCACAATCCCTCAGTCTCACATCTAACCAAACACTCTTATTCCCAGGTGACCCCAGCACTGATCTATGAAAGCAGGAGGCATTATCTGACTATCCTGGATTTCCACAGTAGTGACAAAGCTTTTCTCTGCAGACGGTTGAGCTCCCTGGCCTCAACAAAAACAGATAAGAAGCACAAGTGAGAGTGTTTTTCTTGTACAAAGTAACTACATGTCTTCCATGTAGGGTTTGGCTGCTTTCTGTCTTTCATCAGATAAAGTTAAGACTTATTTTTCCAAGAGGAAATAGCCAATGTTGGCAATATCTGACAAGTACTTACAAAAGCAATGACAGGTTGAATCTTCTGATTCGAAAACATGAGTGTAACAACAGTATGACTTTATTAGGTGCACTTTGTTAAGATATAGTTTACTATCCGCCATGCTATCATTTAAGATTACAGCAAGCAAGTTCTGGTGTAATCATTCAGTATTAATGGGACACATAAAATAATTGGAAGAACAAAATAGGCATGACTTTACCCAGTAATTGTAAGCATCTTCTAATAAAAAATGGTTTAACCATAATTAACCTCCTTAGACCCGAACTCTTGCATGGCGTGCATTTTTAATTTCTCTTTGCTATTTAGGCTGATTGGGACCTGAGAAAAATGATGTCCACATATGAGGACATTAGTTTTAAATTTCAATTACTGAGTGGCAGTATAATATCCTCATATGTGGTCACCAGGCCCTTGTTGAGAAAAAGTTAGTATTGTGGTCTAGAGAACCCAAAATGTGAGGTCCACATATGTGGACGCCAGGTCCTAGGAGGTTAACTTATAATAGAACACAAATTGTTCTTGTATTGCTTTCCTGTTTTAATTAGTAAAAATTTACAGGATTATTTTGAGCTGTGATCTTGTTAAATGCTGCCACTATATAGTGGCAATGGTACTCTAACATTAGCTGCTTTTAAACTGATTTGTAATTACTGCCCAATCTCCCATAACATTTTCAGTGGTTTGTGAACTGGCATCAGAAGAGGAAAACTAATAATCAGGTACATTGCTTGTTGCTGTTGAGTGCTAATCTCATCCAATCATGCAGCAACGATGCAGTCATCAGTTTATTAAACCATGCAATAAACTGCACTGTTAATCTTTACATGAGCCCCATTTAATCAAAAATTTGCTTGTGTTGAATCACTGTTATTCTCTATTGACTGAAATCCCTCAAACACACAGAAATACACACACATGCATACATGTTTTAAAATAGCATGTATACAATAATATATATATATGTATATATATATATATATATATATATATACATCCCATTAGTGTTGTTTTGCTCTATTTTCTCTCTGTTCCCTTTACAGTCGTGAACATTGATAGAAATGCTGTGACACCAATATGAAATGTGTTTCAAAAATCTATTTCAAAGTGTAATTACTCTAAGTGAAACCAATTGTCTGAGTGTCTACTAATAATGCATCCATGTGTCAAATTTGAGTTTATATATTTGCCAAATTGATTATGCCAATGATTCACACTTGATTTTCTCATAAATCTGTTTGTTTGAAAAGGAAACAGGCATATGCAGCTCTAATGGTACAGATATGGTATTTAGTTTTGAGACCCTTCTCCAGCCTCTGCAACATTCAATCTTTTCCCTAATTCCCAATATCAGCGTATGCAAAGGGGAAGCAAAAGCTCACGCTGATACCACTTTATCAATACTGTCAAAGTGTTTGATTCTACTGCGCGATACCCTTCATCCTAATTAGTTTTCTAACTGCCACAACCCTCTTAGTTGCCAGGTCAAAATCATTGATGCTGGCAAAGTCAATGACTATCTTGTGAGTTCCCTTTCTCGGAAAATAGCTCCCTTTTGTTGCTGTAAGAGTGAAGAAGCAAGTCATCACAACTGTGAAGCCACTTTCTGTGTAGGTGGTAGCTGCTATGACTTTTACTGTGCTGAAAATAAACCTGCTCATTCAGAGTAGCAATTACTGTGTCATCATCCTTCTGTTGTAATTATGCCTCCCTCTCTCTCTGCAATTACCATTATGGAAGATTTTCTTGTAACAACCATAAAGGTGCATTCTGTTTAGTTTGGCACCCTTCTGAGATGAGTGCAATAAATAGTTAACGTTACAAAAAATGTAAACATGAGGCCTGCTTAATAAAAGATATAATGTATACTGCGTTTTCCTGGCTCCTTCCTTGTTTAGAGGAGGACCAGCGAATCTCACAGGCACAGTCTGTTGTGTCTTAACAAATAATGATCAACAACCGCAGTACCTGAAGTGTTGCAGTTTCTATAATCTATATTTTCAGAGAGTATGCACCTGATAAACACTCTATATTAAGAAGACAAACTGCAAGTTGTCTCAGGGTACTGAACTACCTGACTTGACTTATATAAGAGAACAACACTCAAGTCATTTAGTTGACTGACATATGCAATAACCTACATCACTGGAAATGGTATTCAGAGAACAAATTTTAACACTCACTTTTCATTGTTGAGATGCTGTCAGAAAGAGGTGAAAACAACTGAAATACTGGAGACTATCCAGGAAGTTTCAATACAAGTCATATAGAGAGAAAGGCAGGGAGGGACTTGAAAGGCTAAATATAAAAGGCAATGATGCATCATGCTCAAAGACGAAAAACGCTCAGGGCACAAATTCTTCTTATGCATCAATGTTATTGATACACTAAGACATAAAGGTTATTGTAGTGGTAATTTCAGCTATTACCTACTCAATTCAAGCCATAAGGGTAAAAATGGTAGAGCATTCAGCCACTGGAAACGGAGGAGAGGGAGGTTGGTAACAAGCCTCCATCGACCTCATTAGATTGTGGGGAAGCTTCAACCTAACAACCGGTCTCGTCTCTTGTGAGGCCACACGCACGCACGCACGCACGCACGCACGCACGCACGCACGCACACACACACAACTCTAGATGCTTTTCCATTACATTGCATGAAACATACACGAAGGAGCAGATGCAGATGTGTGCACACAAAGAGCTACACACAACAACTCTGGCCCTGCTTTTTCCTGACACACCTTGCCTGTTCAACAGAGGCTTGAAAGCCCCTGGTAAATCAAGTGCTACTGTAGGCCCAACTGTACCTGTCTGCCACTGTGTTTAAAATAGGTGAGGTAAGTAAGACAGAGGTTTTTTTCCCCCTCTCCTGATCCCTGCCTCAGCTGTACTGCACAGTCATCTGAGGCAGTTTATAATCCTGCATATCCCCACACTATACTGGGTGGTGCTTTTGGTTTTGGTGGGATCACAGAGCAGCTAGGCAGGCAGATTCTTTGCACTAGCGATAAGCTGATAAATACACCAAAGTATGGAGAATGTGATATCTGTGTCTTTCTGTAATAGACTTCCATAGCTGTAGTATCGATGTAAGCTAAACATACAAACAGCCTCATCATAACCTGCTGTCATGGAAGAGATTATCTGTTACATGACCAGACTTCACAGCCCTCGGTCCTGAAAATGATTGGGTTAAAAAGTAGCAGAAATTGGTCACTTTACAAAATATTCTCATCAATGACCAGTTTTAGTATCTCTGTCAGTATCACTACTTTGCACATGCAAATGCTGGGGCCTATGATAGCATGCAACAAATGAATAGGACATAATGAAATACGTAAGTGCTTTTCTGAAGTGAAAATGGGATGTTGGAGGATGAAATTTGTATGTGTGAGATTTCCTGCGCATATTGTAAGCCAGCTCCAGTTCTGCAGCCTCAAAAATCATCAGACCACAGGTGGCCTTGAGATGCAACAAGTGTTACCGGCAAAAAGATCACATGGCCAGATGGATTAGTAGTGACAACACGAACCACAACAATGTCTCAAGGTTGTCACTTTTACCGTGTATGTGAAACAGATATATGCTGCTCTGTGATCAATGAGAGGTGTGCAAGAGAGGACAACCTGTCACCGGCCTCTTTCTAGAAAAAAAACAAGATACTAAATTTTTGTTTATCAAAAATTTTTCTTCATCTGTCCATTGCACCACACATGATGCTCATATCGAGCTACTTCACCATAAATAATACAGCAGCTAACCAGTGTGGGTATGACCAAACAAAATCCCCACATCGTTAGAAACAACTACCTATTGCAGACAGTGAGCAAAGTGATTATTCGACTGGAGTCATGTTTCTGGCCACCTGAAACATTTAAGTCTAATATTCACAACTTCCTTTTTTTTCTTCTTACCCCTGCTTTGTCTTATAAATTATTGGTGAACATTTCAAGATCCTAACCTACATTACCAGCCACTAGTTACCTTTGTTTCTCTGCCTTTCAACCCGGGTAGGTAGTGTACACTTGTCTTATCTGATCTTGGCTGCGGGAAATGGCTTCCTATGGTTTTGTGTTGGTGGTTCATGAGAGCCATTGGCAAGCAATCACACAGTCTAAACTGAAACAGAGCTGAAACAATGAGTTGAAAGTGGCTGCAAGCATAATGTAACCACAGGGTTGGCTGTTAATTCTCAGTGGGTTTAGCACTATAACCAACTATTTACATAACCAGGACTATTCAATCTGTTAAGTACTGCACACTTATAGTAGCTCACTTGTTTACTTTATTGAAAATCTTGCTTCTGATTGTTTCAAAGCTGTGTTGTTTTTTTTTCTTTTTTTTGGGGGGGGGGGG
>NW_019525166.1:53006-107973 GCF_002814215.2 Seriola lalandi dorsalis | reverse complement strand
GGGGGGGGGGGGGGGGCTTTGCTATTTTCAGAGATTAGCAGTTGCTTCAAAAGTATTGAACATTAATTTATCAAAGCTAAGACCAAAAGGTCATAGAGACAGGAGGATCTGTGCTTGCTTTGTTCACCAAACAAAAGACTCCCAGACTCTTGAGGTAAATGTCAAGGAAGCTGCCACTGAGAGGCTGTACAACCCCAGCTTTTATTTGGCACTTGACACAAGAGGTTGAAAAAAGATTGTTCAAAGTGACGCATGAGTCATGCCAAGCTCGACTCTGACTCATCACCCCTCTTCATCTCACTTTCACCCTTTAATTTTTGGCCTTTTTAAGGATTAGATACAAAGCCAGAAGAAGAACTTTTGAGGGAGTAAATCATTTTTCTTTCAACACCTTGAAGGTCTGTGTGTGAGACACCATCAGCTGGAGCTGGAATGATCTGGAACTAGTGGTACTCATTTGAAGTCTACTGGGAGATACTCTTGAATGGACCACACAGTCCTGTTTCAGGGTATTCAGACCAAACACACTGTGCAGCAAGATAATTGGGAAGAAATTTCATTTCTCCTGGGAAATTCTGTTCTTTCTTTCTACTTTTGCTATTAATCCTCATTCCTTTTCCTCTGTCATCCTGTTAATCGCTGCACAATGTCTTTCACACCACTGGTCCAGATTGTTCACTGGAACAGTCAGAGAATTCCCATGTGGGCCTGGAAGTAGTTTTTAAGCCATTTACCTCTGATATTTTATCAAGCTCTACAAGAGCCAAAGCCAATTTGGACTTTCCCTGTCCAGTGACATTGATTGTACATGCATGTCTGTATGCAGTGCTACAGTGCACATGTGCACGACTGTACAAAGGGGTGCCTGATATCCTCAGAGAGCGTAGCCTAACTGTAGCTTAAGCACTTTTACACCTCTCAGGGGAATATTGTGTGTGTGTGTGTGTGTGTGTGTGTGTGTGTGTGTGTATATATGTGTGTGCAGCTTGGCAGCAGATCAGGGAGATAGTCATGGAAAGGTTCACTGTTCTTTCTACGCACACAGATGTTTTGACTGCCTGTTGCTCAAGCTTCAAAAGACCCAGACTGATGGGCTGTTTTATATTCTCGAAAATGTGTGAGGATGCATTTCCACCCAGCCAAGCATTAGGTGTATACATGTTATTTTGGTACTTTTTGCAACTTTGTATATTTGCAAAACACTTCACAAGACTTTGTGAAGGCGTTAGTGATATTCAAATTATACAAACTGCACTGTAAAGGCAGTGAACACAGTACTGTGTGTGTGTGTACGTGTCGCCATGTAACTACTGTAGGCCCTCAAAAACAAAATATGTTTGACAGCAAATATAATTATTGTTGAAAAAAAGAATATCCAGTGAAACACAACAACAAACGGCGCACACTCATTAAGGGTCACAATTGTTACTAATAATGCATCACACTGTTTACATATAACGCATGGATCAATATGTCACATGGACACACCATTAATGTACAGACGCACCAACCAGCTGACATAACTTTCTCAGCATATAACTCTAACCTGGAACATAACCAGATCATGGTGGATCTCCTATTGGCTTTTGGACCTAATTGGCTCCTCCATCCTTTCAGTGATGGTGCTGCTCCCTAGAGTGTTGACGTATTTGACTTACTGAGGAATGGGTTTCAGGGGAGAGAGAATGTGGGCCAGTCGGATACATTCACAGAGATCCAATACAATTAAATGATTTTCCTGTCAAAACACAATGGGGCTGCTGACCCGGATGACCACCGTACATATAATGTAAAATATATACAGGAGCAGATGTGGCGTTGCTGGTCTGTCATATGAGCCTTGTGCGTTTATTACGAAGACGTACAAGAATTCCACTGCTGGTTACAGGGGTTGATGTTTACACTGTTCGTAAATTGGAAGCCATTTTGAGCATCCAGTTCTGCTGTAAAGTTAAACTATTTATATTTCATCTTAGCTCGCTTACATTTCAGACTGGACCACACGCAAAGGTCACAGTAGCTCCCGTGCCCACTCCTTTGTTGTTTTTGTTTATTCTGTTCCAACATGAGCTTTTCTTTTCTGCCTAAATTGACACATCTACGAGAAACATCTACTGCTTCTTAACATTCTGGCTCTGGTGTAAGAGCCGCGTAGTCCATGCAACATGATTAGAAGGTGTTTGTGGACCTTGACAACTGTGTGGTTTAACTTTTTCTCATAGCAAAATTATCACAAATAATCATGTCAATATCAAAGTACACAAGGCACTAATCAACTTCTTTTAAGCCAGGCCAGAGTATACTCCTCTCCCAAGTGTGCAATGCTCGTCCGCTCCTCTATAAAGAATGAAATGAAAGGACTGTGACACTCCCAAGAGTTTTTTTTCCTTCTTTTTTTGTACATTGTGTAGCTTTTTTTTTTTAAGTATTTTATAAAACTGGCAGCACTCCTTTAATGAAAAGAAAGATACTGTATGCGTTATGGTTTCCACTTTTTGCAAAAATCTGACCGCACTAGCACCACCCCACTTCAGTGCATGATACACATAAATGAGGTTTTAATTTCACAACCTGGATCAAATTTTGGGCACCAGAACCCTGTAAACAAATAACTTTTGTCAGGGTACGTGATTTGATTTAATAAGCACAGACTGTGACACTGTGTTGTTTTTGTTGAATGCATGTCACCTCTCGGGGGAGCAGCGTGTTGAATTGAAATGTCAGTATTGACCGACCAGCTGCATCAAGTGATTTGGCTTTAAACCTCTTAACTATTGGGCTAATACTATGCCTTATCCTCTTAAACACTGTTTACCACCTTAATGTGAATAACCTTATGTAAGCCAATCTCTCACAGTGTAAAGTCCTTGTCTCCAGATATTAATTCAAATAATTAATCCTGAGATGAATATCTGTTTTTAAATGGACAATTGTCTGGAAGCATCCAGGAGGCTTGAATCAGTGAAGCTGTCTTTGCACAGCTGAGCTTGCCAGTCTTGCATTAGGCAGCTCTGTTGAGGCTGGTTTCCACACAATACGGTGCGACAGATTAGAGACAGGGAGGTGTAGAATCCATATGAATGAACAATGTGTCAGAAGACTGTCACTGGATAGACAGCAGATTGACACAAGATCAAATCTGAGCAGATTATCTTGGTATTTCACAAAAGACACTTTCACTTTGGATTAGCTGATGAGTTTCTTCTATTACTTAAGTATTCAAATTGTTAATTCTGCACAAGTGGAGTTGACATAACCAATTTACCTTGTCAAATAAAGCCTGGGAAAGTGACATTTTTAGTGACAGCACCTATTTGGCAGTCAGGTATTTTGACCAGGGCTGAGCTATCAACAGAACTATAGCTGCTGGTTTACAGAGCAGCTACTGACCAAATGTCAAAGTAATTCTTATATTGTTTATCTGAGGTATCAGTTATTGGTTTGGTAATATTTTGCAGAAGCCTATCATATTTTTTTTTAAATCTTTTCCCTTTTGTCTTCAGTTATTAGTGATTCATCTGACTCGTTAAAGGGTACTAACTGTAGCAAATCACCATCATCTTCTTCATTGGCTGTCATATGTTATCTTAACAATCACAAATTTACCAAAACATTGCATAATGAACGTGCAAAAAAAAAGAGAGAAAAAAAATACTGTAAATCTGTGGTAGAGTTTGGAGGGACCAAATGCATATATCTTAACATATTATTTAAAAAAAACAGTGCAGCAAAATCAGACTACATATACAAGTCATTAAAATACCTGAATCATAAAAACGTCACTACAAATTCTGTTACACCAAGTACCACAGACACGTTGTAAACCCAGGCAGGTTTATCAACAGTGCAGTATTTCATGTGTTTTGCCTGCTGTTGTCAACTTGTTAAAGCTGCTCAGCGGGTGTTGGTAGGACACAGGACGGGCTGTGCAGCCGAGCAGCAGTCACCTGCCCTGCACGAAGCTGTGTAAAGCCGCGCTGCCTCTGGAGAACCCAGCACTAATTACAAACTGGTACAAGGTACAAACAGATCTGAAATCTCTGGGCAGGAAAGGACAGTTTGACACAGGCACACTGCCACGCTCAAGAATTAAACTACAGCTCACTTAGAGCACTTTTCTTGGGCTGGATTACGGCGGAGAGCAAATGTTTGCTTTCAGTTTTTTTTAAACATTGAAAGCCAACCTGGATCCATTATGTAAACAATCGACCTGTTATACGAACAAATCTTCCCTATATACATGGCTGTGTATGTGGCACATGCACTGTTCGTGCGCTGGCGCGCGCACACTCAGTCATTCACAGAAACAGTGTTCGTTTGGAAATGGGAAAATGCGCTGTAGGAGGAAGCGACTAATAGTGTGCCAACAGCAGTGGCAAATTCACCTTGAAAGTTAATACCTCAGGAATCACACCCAATAAATCACTTTGTATCACCCCGAGTCCTTCATGAGGTAGGCTGAGCTGGACCACCGATCCCTGCTGGATAGAAATGCTTGTGCATACAATATCTGAATAATATTAAGAGCTACAGAATGATAGAAACTACACATTATCTTGTTTTCTTGTCAAGTTTAGCACATCACACAGAAAAAAATATTTGTCTTACCTTCACGCCATAAGTTTGACTGAATCTTTGTTTTACAGGCACCGGCTGTTAAATCCAAGAGCATCCACAGTTAGCTCCCCCACTGCATCCTTCATTTGCTTTGCACATTGTTTACTCTTTATAAATCAACAGAGTCTGTGCAGCGACTCGGGTGCGAGGCATCAGTGTAGGCTGGCAGGGAAAAACTGCGATACTGGAAGCCAAAAATACATACAAATGAAAAAATAAATAAATAAAACCACTTAAAATCATTTACTTCATTTGCAGTTTTCCGGTTGTTTACTGAAAACCTCGAGGAATGATTCTCTTCAGTTTCGGGTGTTCAGAGAAATTAAGCGGAGGGTGAAAGTGTGCTGTGTCCGTCTGGTGTCCAGGAGCTTTACGCACGGAGTGGAGTTACCTTCGGTTCTGACGGAGGCAGGAGACGCGGTGACTCTAAAGAACTGTGGAAAATCAAGGCGGGGTTACATCTGTTTAAACCCTGGCAGGGACGTATGTTTCCCCTTATGTCACAGGCACTGGTGAAACCTTATATTACTTTATGTCTGTGTCACATTTTACCTACTGCACTCTCCACTTTGCGCCAAGGGCTGCGCTTTTTAAATTATTTTTTAATATGAAGTATTTCAGCTTGATGAAAGACCGCATGAGATTATAAAGATAAATTGTTTGGTTATAATTGAACAGAAAATCATGTCATGGCCTGTGATAGACACGTGCATTAGCGCAACATGAAAAAATGGTAAAGTAGTGAGAATTGGTGGAAATGCGATGAATACTGCATACACTTTAATTAACCTCTCTCTCTCTCTCTCTCTGGAAAGCAATAGGTTGATTATGTTTTTCTAATGTTTTCTTTCTCCATCAACAAACCATTTCCTTATTTAATAACTGACATCTCAGTCCTCAGAGCTCTGCTGCATGGCTCTCATTCTTGCCATGTAATCAAGAGCCAGTTTACACATGGGAAGCTCTGTGAATGCAATTAACGAGCTGGAAGGGTAGAAAACCAGCAGTTTCTCAACCACTGAGAAGGAGCGCTGAGAAACAACATAGCCTACCATGAATTTCCTATCACATCAATGAGATTTATTTCGACCTGGAGACACACTTTACACGCAGGCCACCGGCCTCAGCCCGTGCCTATACAGACAAGTACAAACCAGGAGAGCAGATACATGACTAACATAACATTACTACTTACATCAGTACCCATGTAGGTCCCTTTTGTCTGAGTGTAAATATGATTGGACCTGATTGCATTCCAAGTATGTGTGAAAGGATACAAGGAGGTTGTTTTTTGTTTTTTTGTATGATACAGTGTCAAAGACTGTTAAGTCTGTAACCATTGTTTCTGGTTTTGTCTGCATCCTTTTACAGAGATGATTCTTATTCCAAATCTCATTACTTTAAAGCTGGAGATATGTGGGTTAACTGTAATCCTGTAGAGTTTCACTATTTTCAAGGAACTTTTTGTTACATTTTGTTAAAATGTCCAGTGGTTTTACATCACCTTGCTCTCTACTCCTCCACACAATTGAGATTTAAATAAGGATTTTTGTTAAAGCAGCACCTGGCTAATATATGGTAACAAAAAAAGTATGACCACTGGGCCACCTTGTTTTCATTACATCAGGATAAAAAAAGATGAAAGTGCCAAAATTTTGTGGAGGAAACTGATTTGATCACCGACACGCTGGCTGTGGTAAAGACCAGCTACCCACTCGGCTGTTCATTCGACAAGCGTATAGAAAACCACACTGCATATCTACTGATTCAGTAGATATGTAACTAACTTCACTGGGAGCAATGCTAGGCTAGCCACTAGCATTCCTGGGCTAGCTCAAACACAGAGGAGGTGGTGTGATTTTTGCAGCAAAAGTTCGGTTGCACTGAACACAAACAAATGACAGAAGTTTGACTTCATGCACAACTGTACTGACCGTCTCACATACAAACAACATGCTGACATTACAGAAATTGTGGGTATGGTTTCACACGGAAGGGATATTTACTGGGAGACAATCTGAATTGTTCACAGTACAGCAGAATACTGCACAATCAATCAATGAGACGAGCTTTATTCAACCCTTAAATGCATGAGAGGAATTTGTAAACTCTCACATACAGTACCTTAGACCACAATAGCGACCTGGCACTTATATAAGACAAATTAAGTCATATATTCAAACCCTATTGCTTGGAATCTATTCAGTGTAATCAAAAAATAACAAACACTCAAAAATAAATAGGTTTTTATCATTCATAAAATTTTAGAATCATTTATAAATGGCACAAAAGGGTTAGGGTTAGTATTCAGAATTCATTAATATTTCTCAGTGTAGCCTGATATAGTTCTATTTTACACTGTCTTATATTACACACAGCCTCCTATAACTTCTTATAGACCTACCAAACCCAAATCAGTCAGCACAGTAATCAAAGCGTGCACCACTCCAGCGTGGATGGACAGATGTGGCATCTCCATCTTGCGGGATGGTTTCAGCTAATGCAGTTGTCTTTCTGGGTTAAAGGCCTTGAAACAAGCCTGTGATTAAGTGGCAGGTAAAGAGGAACAAAGAGAAATCTATCACTCCATTGGCTTGAGAAACTACTTGACTACTTGAGTATGTTGAATGTTGTGCAGAGAACACATTCTTCATCATCAGTAGCTCCAGGTACATCTTCATTTATTTATTTATTTAGATAAAAGCATTATAGAAACAATGATTTAAAAAAAAAAACCTTTTTTGATATTTTAACTCCAGCATGTTGTTAAAAAGAGGGTGGAATATAGTCCCAAGCTGACCCATCAGGTTAATACTCCAAGTGTTCAGTGAGCCCTGACGCAACCGGGCTTTTACTGTGAGAATCACAAGCCACATCACCATGTCCGCTCTTGAGCTAGCATAGGTATGCTAGTGGCTAGCCTAGCACTGCTAATGACCAGTGATGTCACTTACAAATCCATTGGGTTGCGTTAGGAATGTGAGTTACTATGCTCATCGAATCAATATCCGAGCTTGGTGAGTGATAAGGAAGAGATACTGCTGGCCTCTCATTTACCACTGCCAGCCTATCAGTGACTGTATCAGTTGCCAATCTCAACATAAGTCTGAACTTTTCCTGTTACATAGTATTCAGCAATTATTCTGGGACAAATCCACTTCAGCAGAAGAATAGCTCACACATTTCTGCACCCTAAACTCCCATAATGTCACACAACTGCCAGATTTATTGTCTTTCGATTGTTATTTGAGTATTAGTTTTTCCCTACTGCAAACACTGTCTTGAAAAGTGATATTACCTGATGTTATTATTGCTGTTGTCACCGTCATTTAAAATCCAGCTGGATGCAGCATGTTTGCAGATGTTCTCTGGGGCTGCCAGGAGGCATTCTGGGACATACAGAAAACAAATAATTGAAGCGTTAATAAAACTGGGGGAACAGGGAAGGGATAAAGCAAAAATCTAAATTACAACATGCAAAATCTTTGCAATGTATGACATATCACAGATTAGTGATGCAACCTAAGTGTGGTAGCTCTGTACCCCAGCTGATTGCAAAGTCACAGTTTAGGCCTTCTCACTCATTCACACATACATACGCACTCGGATGCATACGCCTGTACAGCACACACAAACATGTCCAGTCCCCAGGCTTGTTGTGGGAGGCACAAACACATCTAACTGCTGACTGCCATAAGGCAATACCGCAGCCTGGTGCTGCCTGATATGGCCTCTATTAAATTGTGTTGATGAGTGGATGGTGGCAGAATGCTAAATAAATCACAGCAACTTTGATGATGGTGCTTAGTTCATGTTATTTTACACACTGACTTGAACTTCATATCATGCTAATGAAGCGTTTTATAACCCACCAAGGATTTTTTTCCAGACGACAGATCCACATTATGGCATATAATCTTAATGTCAGGGGGTAAGGGGTAAGTTCACTTAAGGAAGTGGCATTAATATTTAGCCTTATAAAGACAGATGTAGATTCAGAAACACGGGCATCCACTCTCAGCCCGGCCAATGCCACCGAGTTGAGCTGGGAAAAGGAACAGGCAAGAAGGGGGACAGTACTGTGACATAAAAGGCTCTCACTCCCTCTTTGACACACATGAACACATACAGCACACGCACATACCCCAACCATTGAGTAAGGTCCTGAAATTGAATAATATTTTATGCACCAGCAGTCATTGCCTCAAAGTTCACCCCATCCAATAAAGAATTTATGATATTACCACTGGTTACCACCAAATAAGTTTGTGTGACATCTCACACTTGACACTGAGGCTCGTTCCCTGGCTGGTACCGGCACTATAACCTGACATACTGCGTGCCGAGTGAGACAAAGAGGCAGAGAGTTTTGGCATGACTGCCTGTTTGGGAGATGTGGGTGACAGCAGAGGCACCACAAAAAGGAGTTAAGGAGAGATGAGGAAGAGAGAGAGGAAGACTAAGAAGAGATACCTGGATATGACAGACGTATTTGCAGCTCTTTTTACTCCAGGGAGAGTGGGAGGTTTGAAGGGTAAAGCAGTCAATATTGTATACTTTTCTTATTGTTAACACATCTTACAAAAACCACCAATAACAACAACAAATGGATCCTACTGACAAGTATTGCCTGCACAGCCAAAGCTTGATATCGCTTTTAGCTCTGTGCCATAGACCACCACTCTAGTCCAGACACTATTAAAACACATCAGTGAGCCTTACATTGCATCGGGTGACATCATGATAACCAGTGTAGTTTATTTTGAGTAGATTCCACTAACCAGCCAAATGTGTTACTCCACGGCTGAAAATAGTCCCCAATAAGAGCACCTTTCAAGTCTGAGTAACATTTGCTAAAGGCTACAGTGATTATTTTACCTTTTAAGTCATACTGGTGGAATGGGTTAGGCATCAGTTTAGATCGATCAGTCTACAACTTTAGTCCACACTGAAATATCTAAAAAACTATTGGATAGATTGCCGTGAAATTTGGTATAGACCGTCATGGCTCCCACAGGATGAAGCCATCTGAAATTGTTGATCTCCTGACTTTTTTGCTTATTTAGTGTATCTTGACATCTATTTAATGGATTAAGACAAACTTTACTGCAGTCACAGTTCCCCAGACAATGACATTTGCTCCAAAGTCACCAGCAGTTTGACATGTTTGGGTCAGAGTTAAATGTATAGACAAGTTTTGGATAAACTGCCATTTAATTTTGTACAGACATTCAAAATCCTCAAAGGATTAATTGTAATAATTAATTGTACCACCATCAACTTTCAAGTCACTGCTTTTACTTATTCCTTTTTGTATAGTCCTGTGCTACAACTGAAGAACCTACTATATCTTATATCTAATATATCTTCTTCGAATAGCAGAGGCTGCTTGGCCTGGAAAAAAAAAAAAGATATTTTGAGAGAAAAATCACAAAGAGGGAGGGAAGAGAGAATGACAGGAAATAAAATTAGACTAAATTAGAAAATAGTGAGTCTTACAGAACACTAACAGAATTTAAATGATAAAATATAAATGCATTGTGAGAAAAGAAGTGCAAACTACAGAAAATGAGTGCAAAGCTGCTTAACGACATAAAGCCCAGATACACAGCATGTGTGGTGTAAGAGAGAAAAAAAAGCAGAGAGAAAGAGGTTAAAAGAGGAAAATTAGGCTTAATCGTAAAACAGGGATGGTAAAGTGAATTTAGATTAAAAAAAATTCTAAATGTAAATTAATTAGAAGGCAAAGCACTGCCCACCCCAGAGATTGACTGGAGAGCTGCTTAACTTTTTCCTCCTTTAACAGATACTGATTTAGTTTGTCCGCTCCGGCAGAGTAATTATGCATTTAGAGGAGATTATAGAGGGAAAGATGTATCCAATGTGAACGCAAGGAAGAAGCCGCTTTCAACAGGCAGGGTTTATGTTTATTTCATAAGCCTTTTTAATTGCATTTAAATTAAGTTTGCTCATTGCAGTTTATTGCAGCGTTCATGCCAACTCTCCATCCTGTTTCACTCTTACATTTTATCAGATGCTACAGCGTGGCAGGTAGGGGGGAAGGAGGAGGATGGGAGAGAAAGAGATGTCCTGACTCACATATAAGTGTAAGAGGAGGAGGAGCTATAAGGTAAATAATTGATGGTGGAAATTTTAAAATCCGAGTTTCGACGCTTAATGATGGCCAGACACTGAATCTTTGTCCATTAAGAGAATCAGATGCAAACTGATTTGTCAAATCAGGGTGACTGAGGAGGGTTAAGGCAGAGTGTAGTAATTGTGAAGCTCAAGGTCACTCGTTGCCAGAGCTGCCAAGCTGAGCAGCACATGGACAGTATGATGGGGCACAGTGGAGTTGCCTTCGCATTCACAAACAAGCTTGTTACCCTTATGGTCGCCTGTGACTGAATACAAAAAGTGTTTGCCTGCGATGAATTTGGTAAGATGTGTTTCGTGTATCCTGTTCCCTCTGCTTGGAACTGATTGCAGACTGATTTAAAATTAAAAAACCTTTTCCCTTAGTGAATTTTGAGTGATTACACACGTTCCAGAGGCCAAATGGAAAGTAGTTTATAGCTTGATTGAATCCAAAAATCAGTCGGTTGTTGGGTTTTAATTATATCTTTGCTCATAGAGTGTGTCATGTGATCTTTGTTTTCCACCCTGTTATTTTCTTTTATTAACTAATGACAGACAGGTAGGAAGATGTGTAGTGTATTGGCTGTGTAGTAGTTCGCTATACTTGCCACATTAATGAAGCAAACTTAAAAGAAAAACAGGACATACGTGCCCACCTCCTGGCTGATGCAAAGGCAGGCTTAATCATAGCTGAACCTCACACTATCCTATAGATAAACAGCAGATAAAAAGAAAATCATAAAAAGAGAGAACATAAACATCCCCACTGTGTGCACCATATTGCTGCTAATGGCAGCAGAGCTGTGGCATGTGACTGACTTTATTGGCTGTATCATGCTGCTGATTGGAGCATGGACTCCATTCTGAGGCTTCACTGGTGGTTTAATCAGCTCCATGTAGACTCAATGCCACAGAGGGACATGTCATGTTATATTAAAGAACTTGCAGTTATCATCCCTCTTTCACCTCTGTCATTATTGGCTCATTCTACATAACTGGATAAGAGAGTGAGATGAACCTTGGTTAATTAACATGGAGTCTTTTATATGCTAAACAACCAAATACATTCTATTGATACTTATGCCGGCTGCAACCATTAGAAGTGAAAAGAAAATAAACACCACAGTGGCGTCCATGTCATTGTAGGCTATATCATAAAAGCTAAAATTAAGCAGGATCGCTTTCTCTGCGTATATGAGCTTTGAAGGAATAGTTTGACATTTCAGGAAACATACATATTTGCCTACTTGCTGAGAGTTAAAAGCTCTGACTGTACAACATGAAGCTACATCAAGCAGCTGGTTAGCTTAGCTCAGTATAAAGACTGGAAAAAGGGGTAAACAGCAAGCCTATAACAAATAACAAAATCTTTTATATGTCGTTTGTTTAATCCATACAGAAACCAATTGTAAAAACTTTTATTTTTAAGATATTCCTTGAGGCTCTGCTGGTTGCCTGGCAACCTCACTGTGACAGCAAGGCTTAGTTAAATGTTAATTTACACAAACAAGATATAATCTGTTAATTATAGTGAGCTATAGAGGTGCTGGTAGATTTTGTTTCTTTTGGACAGAACCAGGTTAGCCGTTTTCCTCTCTTTTTTATGCTAACTAAGCTAATGTCTCCTGGCTCCAGCTCATATTCATCAGATACAAAATTTTCTCATAAAACTCTCTGCAAGAAAACAAAATAATGTCAAACGGTTCCTTTAATTGGTAAATATAAGTCATGTGTTAACTACATCTTAATACAGTATAATCATTAAAGAAAGTTTTAACACAAATACAGCGCACAAGCTTTTTTAATTAATAGTATAGTGTAGGCTTATGTTTACATACTCCGAAATACTACTACTACAGCTGCTGATGCTTCTGTTACTACCCACACATGGAGAGAACCACATTCACAAGTATCTTTAGTCTCACCATCCCAGCAAGACTTTGTTGTGAACACAGACCCTCACCTGTTGAGATATGAACAACCAACAGTTTTGTTTTCCCGGAGTCACAGACTGCCCCCTGATCTTTAACCACACAAACGCACAGACACAAAAAAACGCAAACACGTCTGTGACCTACTGTGCAATTCAAAACTCCAAAGCAGAGTGTGTGGGAGAAAGGAGGAACCGGCTCAAATGATATAAAGAGACAGTGTGAAAGGAAAAAAAGTTACGACTGGGGAAATATTATGAAGGTTCATTGCATCATTGTGGCTGCAAACACATGGTTTCTGTAGTCTGCTTTCACAACAGTCAAGTGAAAGCCAGTTTAGTATACAAAAAATACATGGGCATCACATTTAAAATCTCCAATTTCGATCACTGAGGACTCTCGGAGGATAATGCACAAAGGGAAAATTGCTGAGTTTAAGTATCATCCAGAATGTAGTCATCTATGTGTCTTCATTTGTCTGTTTCTGTAAGTTCTGTCATTTTGTGGAAAAATGTGCACACATACACAATTTATCCTGAATATTTAATCTGAGCATTTTTAGCCCTAGTGTGCTGCTTGCAACTGCCATCTATCTCTATTCGAAAGCCCAGATTATTTTCAACCCCTGCCTAAAACACCCTAATTTTCTTCTATAGATGCAGAGGCTGAAGGAAAATATGCTTATGACTCTTTTGCAACAATCAATGCTATATGGTGCACTTGAATGTAGAGCCCTGACAATGACGGTCAAAATACGAAGCTGCAAACTAAAAAGCTTGTTAATTCTTCCGAATTTCTCAGCTCCCAGCAAGGCTTGAATTTAAATTGTGCAAAATATTTCAGCGGATCACATCTATATATCCTGTTCCCTTTGATGAAACATCACTCTTGCTATTAGAGACCACAGCTACATTCAAGAGAAGTCATCTTTCTTCTTACTCACTATGTGGAATTATTTCTTTTGCATCTGACTACTTCAACAAAAGTTAAACCAGTCGCTTCCTACGCTTGGCATTACTTGATGAAGAGGGCAAAGTCTAAATCAGGACTGTTCTTGTTTTTTTTTATGAAAAGTTTGGGCCATTAAAGAAAGGAAGAAACAAACTGTAAAGAAACGAAAGAAGAAGAGCTGAGAGAAAAGACACAAGGATGGACGAGAGGCTGATGGGCGGAAAGACCGGCAGATGGATAGCCACATAGAAATCCTTGGGTAATGAAAGCAGCAGGAGTTGAAGTGCCCTCAGTAGAATGAGGATGAGGATCTTTATTTTAAAGAAGCCAACTCTTGACTTTAATTGGGAGCTAGTGAGTACAGAGATGTGAGTCTATGATGTGATCATTATCCCAAGTTTTTAGGTTTCCTCCTGAGTGAGAGAGGGGAGAGAGTACAATGAGCAGAGATGGTGAGACAAGTAAGGCCAAGAGGGAAAGATTTTTTTTTTTAGACCAGCTTAAAAGGTACCAAAGTGCAAAATCACAAGTGTCTGGATGGAGAGATAGAAGGAGAAAGAAGATAACAGTCAGACCTGACAGAAGTGGAAAAGACCTAAAAATAATCTGATTCATCCAGGACCCCCACTGACACTACAGAGCAACAATTCATCTATGTCAGAAAGAGCTGTGGGGAGTATCTGCTGCTGTTTATGCTGGACTTCATGGCAACATGAGAAATGGGGTCATTGGAGCTCTTTTTCTATACCTATAGCCCCAGTTTGGTGAAGGCAGCAACTGGCACTCATACTGGACTGTTTGAGAAATGGATGCCTGAGTGCAGATCAAAGGGATGTGCTTTCACAGTGTGCCAACTTCATTTGTTGGATGAGTGGTATCGGCTTTAACACCACAACAAAAGACCGAAACCACTGCCAATCACATTAAATGTCTCATTATCGCTTGTTGCATTAAGTGCCTCTTTCTCCTCGGGAATCGACATGCAGCGCGGCACATTCAGGCAGACATTTGAAACAGAGTGATTACTGGCTGAAATTGTGCATATTATAGGTTGGCCTTGGTCCCTGACAGCACAGCGGTGGGTCCAACAGTGGATGCCGAGAAAGGTGCTATAGCAATTACTGTATATTTTACACTGAGACCACTTGATCTGCTAGTGGTTTGTTATTTTGTAACTATAAATAAGTGAATAAGTGACACGGAGACACAATATGATAAGAGAAGTTCTAGTAATTCTTATCCCAAATGATTAATTGCCATCTACCTCCCACATGAAGGGCCTGTGCCCTTTACCAGTCGGCCGAGCCAAATACTGTCAGATCTTTCCTCCTGACCACAGTGCCCTTCTCTGATTAGCTACAAGAGGATCCATCGCTCCAGCTAAATATTTTATTTGGTAGTGAAGGTCATGTCGGGGCTGTATAGGATGTTATTTGAGAGACTGTTTTAATTTATGCCTGAAATTATCAAAGCCAGGCACTGTGACCAAAACAGGTCTCATTCTTTATTACTCAAGGAATAATAATGAAGAGGAAGGCCTGGGAGCACAGACCTGTGTAGATGTGTCAGCAAACAACAAACGCATGTAGAATGGAGAAATGAACCATGTCTAAAACACAGTCCCGCAGAGACAGTTCACTCGGCACATTCCACCTACATCACTGGGAGTGTAACTGAAGCATGCACAGTCCGAGTCAAAGGCCATGCATTGATTTTCATGACAGTGTAATGGCTGCGCATGCCGGTTTAGACTTACCTGCTTACATTACAACATTGCTCTTTTCAGCCTCATGCCTTGCGTGTCCAGGCTACTGGACTGTGCCTTTTTTTCTGCCTTACAGCAGGAAGAATTTAATGTGCAAACATTCTCCTCATCTGAATTTTTACGATTATTCATCACCCCAAAACACTGAGAAACTGTGATCCGTATTTACATAAGGAGTCTGGACCAGGCAAGAGGTCTCCTTGCCCAGGGTGGGTTGGTGTTCCCTGGGTGTGTTTTGCTGTCTCCTCTGATTCTAGATGCACGTCCTCAGGCAACCTATGTACTGCTTGTATTTGTCCATGGAGCCTGTCAACTTCAAAACTGTCATGCCGTCTCTCTCTTTCTCACTCATCTCTTCCTTTTCTTTCATTCGATCGCCCTTTTTCTCTCTCTCACTTCCTCATGCGGTACCTCAACTGTCACCGTCATCTTCACCTCTCTCTCTCTCTCCCCACCGTACCCTCCTCTTCCCTCCTTCTTTATGCCGTTTCTACAGCCCTATTCTATCTCAGTATATTGAGTGTATTATGTCTTCTCACACATCAGCATTTTTTTTGTCAGAAGTTTAATGTTGCACCGACATCAGCGTGTCCATTAATCCAGAATAGGAACCCATCAAGAGCTATTCTACTTGCCATTTGCTTGTGTCAGAAAATTCCTTTTCACTGAAAACCTGCATGTGTGTGCGCGTGTTTGTGCATGCAGCTTGTATGATAATGAGTCTTTAGTGTCCTTTTTGATTGGAGCGCAATAGCGTTCAACAGCCAGAGCTCTGCCGCTGCCACATTAATGCCGTGAGGCAGGAAAAGATGTGGAAAGGATGCAGAAAGTGGATTCAAAGTGATAGGAGGAGAGGAGAAAGGGCGAGATAAGAAGATGGGATGGGCATGCGGCCAAGGGAGGAATGCAAAAGAGACACATATGGAAGCTGGGGGGAGGCCATGAATAATATGAAATGACACCACAAAGGAAAGATCTGAGGTACCCTGCTGTCTCAAAAGCTACAAGGAATACAGTTTTAAAAAAAAGTTGCTTAGGCTTTATACATGCATTTTTATGCAAGCATTAATTCAATTGTTATCAAATACTGTGACACTCCACAGGGATTTCATAGCATGAGCCATCAAACACATGTGCTGATGTGTGTAAACAAACTTTGCATTTTATATTTTTGCAGCAGATTCAGTGAGTGCGGAGTGTGTAACAAATGCCTTTGAAATATTTTGTGACGCGGTCTTTAAAGTGAGATGTACAGTACAGAGAGCTGCAGCCTCACAGGTCTGCAGGGCACAACAGGATTTGGAGTGTTTGTGGCATTGCCTGGTCTCTCTGTCCCTCTGTGATAGTGCCAGTTGATTGGCGTGTGTGTGTGTGTGTGTGTGTGTCTGTAACCTCATTTATATATGTGTGTGTGTGCTGTACATGTGTGTACATTGGTTTGTATCCGGTGGAGTGACTGGTGACAGAAGACCTCGCTAGTTAATGTGTTATTGACTGTCACTCACTGGGACCTTCACAACCATCACAATCAATTAATGTCTTATCATATAGCCAAGAAGTGAGCAGAAGTGTCTCCGTGCGGGATGATTTCAAGGGCAACATAGATATGAGCAGGGTAATCCATTCACACAGTTTATTATGGTGACTGATGGAAATATTTGAAACCTGCAGGTGGAACAAAATAAATACTGCTGCAGAGATAACAGTTGTGCAATCATATTATCAAATGTATCAACAACCCTGCTCAGAAGAAAGTATCAGCTTGGACATCCAGTATTTTATATATAAAACATGTGTCATCAGATGGTACAGACTTAAAGAAAAAGAAGGACCTCTCTCTCATAAAGAGAAAAAATAGAACTTGAGGATGATTTAAAGACATTAAATCAGCACTACAGTGTAGGTATCTACCTTACATAATCACTGCTCATTATTTCTCTATCTTTCTCTCCTAATGCCAAAACACCAAGTACTGCATAGCACAAGTTCTCCAACTGATGAGTTCAGGTGTTGTGGGGGTGCTGGCTAAGTTTGAAGTTACATTCAATAAGACTAAATGTGTCCATGTTAGTGATATAGGTCTGGCTTCATAGAAACCCACCGCAGAGTAATTATAAAAACTTGTGTGAATTGAAATGAGTATAAAAGACTTTGAGGTACTTTCAAAACTGATCTGTAATTGTCTTCAAAGTGTACTTTGCTCTCTTGAACATAAGATCTAGATAATCAAATTATACATTTGAAAAGGCCACAGAAGCTGTTACAGCAGCATGAAATTGATTTGTTTCATTTACTTTGGTTTAGCTTATGTAATTAATAAAAACAATTAAGAGAAAAAACATATTCGATTTTGGGGACAGATATAGGTGAAATCAAGCCTTGGGCATGGGGAACAAAAATGCATTAGGTGCAAAAATTGCTCATATTGTCAGGAGTCTGTCATGGTGTAAGAAAACCAACACAGCTGGACACAAGATCCTGACCCAGACCAGTGTGTTTGAATTTTTTTTTCTGCATCTCTTGCCTAGTTTGACAGAGTCTATGATGTGTTTCATGACAGGGAATCAAAAGGGAACAGAGCCCCATGTTCCTCCATGCACATCAGTGAAGATAGTGAAGTGTAAAGGCTTTTGGCCTGTATCAGACAAAGGTTTGTCAAAGAAACATGATACATTTACAAACGATGGTCTTACATCGTACTGTGTGACAAGTCCACTGACGGCCGATCCAAAACTTCTGCGACCAAAGAGACTACGTCAAAATACTGACAGTGTCAGAACTTTAGGTCCAAATTCCCACAATATGACTGCTGCTATGACTCATGTCGATCACGTCATTCAATAAAACATTAAAATATGTGAAATATACAATGGCAAGATAGTGTAACAGTACTGCAAAGAAACATATTCACCTCAAACTCACACTGCAAAAATCAACATCAACAAGTTGATCGTGACGTTACCTTAGTGTGCATTATTTACAAATTTTCATCATAATGCTAGCTGTTGAATGTCTCTTCTTAAGCAGCCAGAGTTAGACATTAGATGCTTTGCTCATGGGCACATGGACATTTGTTGCTTGGTGACCGGAGAATAATAAGCATCACCTTACCCCCGTCCCCTCTGATTCCTCTCGAGCATCAGGGATTTTGAGCTCATCCACAGCTTCTCTGCTGCTCAATCTTGTTCTCCAACATTAAGGCTTCCACTGACCCCCCACTCTTGATTCTGCAGAGCTCCTAGCAATCAGACAGTCTATTAAGAGCACAGTCAGCCAGCCTTGTGCCGTCTCTCCAAGCCTGCTTTATTCCAGCCATTCCTCTTTGTACGTCTGGAAACTCCAAGCCTATAGATCTGAATCCAATTTATATTCATCTTTATACTGTTTCTGGCATTTATTGATTTCAAGCTTCCTACAATTTCCGAAGTGTTCCTTATTCTTGAGATTGGCATTAGTATGTATTTGGACAAAGTAGTAAACGATAAATAAGCAGTTCATTGTCCATGGTGGTGGTATTTAAAAAAAAAAGAGAGAATTCAGGGAGTGTGAAAATGTTTCAAGTTTGTCACAGCAAGAGGTTTGGTGAGGGTGACAGCTTTGAGTGTGGCTTTAAAAGAGCAGCCAGACAGTGTTTTTTCCTTCACTATATAATGTAAAAAGAAGTGGTATGCAAAAGGACCAACTGGTAATTTACTTTGAAATTAAGGATGGTTATACTATATATGAACACACAGATGCAAACAAAGACACACAGTATTAGTTGAAAGTGACATTGGTCTCTGTTGTCCACATTTCTCCTGATGAGCAAGAAATCACTGGCAAACCATTGTGGTGTTGCCACATAACTTGTTTTTTGAAAGGTATGTATGAAGTTCAGTGACAGACATAGGCCTATGCTTCTTCATTTTTGCTTTGAATTTTTTTAGTTTATCCTCTGGCTTAACCAGTGAAGAGGTAAAAGTACACAGAATAATTCATTATGTGACTAGGGAGACTAATATATTCAGTCTGACGGTTGCGACATGACTGAAACAAGAAAAGCTCCCGCATAACTTGGTTTTTTCCTTGGAAATTAATTACTGCAGAACAAATTCATGTCGTGCAGTGTGTGTGTCTGTGTGTGTCTGTGTGTGTCTGTGTGTGTCTGTGAGTGTCTGTGAGTGTCTGTGAGTGTCTGTGAGTGTCTGTGAGTGTGTGCATGTTTCCGTCACATTCAATTATAGCAGCCTTTTATGAGCAAACCTAAATCTAGAAATACCACTACCATACCTGCAGACCTCAATTGTATTAAGTCCCTTGTTTATTTACTCTTTTGCTCCTGTTCTTGTATAGATCAGTCACAGTCAATGAACAGAGAATGACTTATCTGTGCCATTAGGAGACTTTCAGAAAATGAATTGTTCTTTTAGAATAAAAACAAAACCGAAGAGGCGGGGTGGTTTTTGTAATAATTTTGCCCCAAGTCAAGGTTAACTGTATAATCAGTTTAATTCCTTTCATATTCATCACCTAGACATATATAATAATAGTCAGAATGGGCCTAATTCTCTATGTTTTATTTATCAACATATACAAAGTCAAGAGAATCAACAGAGACCTGAATGTGCTGCTGCCAATTGTCCCATTAGTTGTAATTTGAAGATCTGAGAATCAACAATTAACTGTGTAATAAGATATGCTTAGTACTCACGAAAGATGGATTTCTGTCATTATTTCTTCTCATCAACCCTTATAGGTAATTAGTTAGACACACAGGCTTTGCTTTCATGTCCAGTGAAAGTGTAAAATTCATATTTGTGAGAGTCCACAGGTTAATTGGTGTGGGACAGCTGCTGAGAAGCAATTTGTCCACTCTTATCGGAAAAGCCTCGCCTCAGTCAAGGTCTGTTGTAGTATTCAATCACACCTTTTCTTTGCGGGTTTCCACAGTTCCACAGCACGTAACTCGATCCAATTCAACCTAGATCAAATTCACTTGGTTAAGTGATTTTTATGGGGTGGTGTAGGTCAAATTCACTAGGGGAAGTAAATTTGATCTACACTGCTGAGAGGTGCAGCAGAAAGGCGCTGTTAGGGAAAATAAATTGGGTTGGGTGGAGAGACTGTGGTAATAATGTTGTTTGTTGCCTTTTTTCTCTGTCTTTATTCATGAGCTAATTGGTCTTTTTTTTCTTTTGTTTTTTTCTCCTCTTTTTTAGTGCTACACAAATTAACACAACACAACAAAAAGGTACACAGCAGACAAGACACAAGCTAAAATACTGTAACAACTATTGGATAGATATACATTTTGTAAATTTTTTGTACTGCTACCAAAATGATATATCACTGAATGGAACACTATTTTACTGCTTTTTTGGCTCGTGTTCCCTCTAAAAAGATATCTTGTAATCTCAATGGGGCTCACTTGGTTAATTAAAGGTTCAATATAATAAATAAATAAATAATTTCTTGTGGTGATCTCCTGACTTTTCCTCTAATACCACCAATAGGTTGACATTTGTGGATTTGAGTTAAAGGTCTCAACAAATGTTGGTTGGATTTCCATGAAATTTGGTACAGATATTCATGTACCCACAGGTTGAATTGTGATAACTTTGGTGACCTCTGACCTATGGCATTCCCTTCAGAGTAAGCTGTAACCTACTCTGTGCTAGGTAGAAAATGTTTTCTAAGATGGTTAACACGATAAATAATATGCCTGCTAAACATCACCACGTTAGCCTCGTGAGCATGCTGATGTTAGCATTTAACTTAAACAACCATATGGGCTGTTTTTCCTTACCCACTGATACACCCCATAGGAACATTTCCTGAATTTGCAGCAGGAGATCTGCCACAGCTAAACAGTTAACAATCATTGTCGAAAAATAAATAACTGACCCTTTTATAATGTGACAACGCTATGGTAAAAGCTGTAGTGTAACATAATTGTGATTGGCCCCAGTGCAAATATTTTTCACAACCACTGCAGACAAGGCTATGTCATGGAGATGCTCACCATGTTACTCCAATCCTGCAAACTTGCCTTCAGCACATCGGGCAGCAGCCTTAGTGTCAAATTTATCAACTCTATTCTAACAGCCTGCCCGGGACTCAAACCACCACAGCAACTATTACACATCCCAAATATCTTTAGCCAACCAACACTAACAAATCAACACAAAGCTAGCTTACACAATGTGTCAGTAAGCATAGAACAAATGACCATCAAGAAAAACACAACAACTCCTTATAGATCTGCACAGTATGAATGAATGGATGGATGACAGCACCTGATCACACAATCACTAGCATTTGTAGAATTCATCATCAATGATTCAGCGGCCACAAGTTACCACAGACACAGATCATAGTAGCTGCACCAGCACGAGAGGTAACAATTATTTTGCAAAAGACTTAAATCCCTGACCCCACTCTATAAACAGAGAAACCTGTACTCACCAATTAGAAGAGGCCTCGCGCTCAGCAAAGTCATTCACAGCACCGCTGAAGTGCAGACTCCTGCCTCTGCTGTTCGCTGCTGGGAGTGTAGCCAATCAAGCTAACGCGATCCTCCGGCTGCACGTAAACATCTCTAGCATTCGATGAAGTTGTTGAGTAAAAATCTAATTTCGTCAGTTTATCAGTAAACTCATCCTGCTGTCTTCTATCATTCCTCTTCTGAGTGCAGCTTTTTTGTTTGGGCTTGTTGAACATGATACTATCGAGTGAATCGTGCATTAGCTGAAGAAAAGGCTTCTTGCTAAAAGAGGAAAAAAAAATTGACGTAACTCACGCAGGATATCACAAATGACAGGGAGCGAGTTGATTGGTCAGATTAGGATTTCCCAGCAAACCTTACCTTGTCATTTTTGGGAATAAAAGAAAACAAATTAAATAAGTGGTGGGTAGAAATGATATTTATTTTTAATAAAACGTGCAGTTTTGGAAAATTTCAAAAAGGGCAATATAAATATAAAAGGCTATGACTCAAAAAGTCGTAAGTGTAATGGGCCCCTAACAATTACTGGGCCACAGTGCCAGAAATCTTCAACTATGTGGATCAATACAACATCAGGATTAATTGCACCAGATGCAGGCTCAAATATAATATGGCCATGTTCAGGGGAGGCTTCACCCATGCAAGGAGGTGGATGTATCACAACTCTTTGAGTAAAAACTCTGCGTTGTAAGAAACTGAGTACAGATTTGACAGTTAGTGTTTGTGCGTGCGGCCACTCACTCACAGAGCTGTCAACCCGGCTGTTACTTCTTGGTTTTGCTTTGTTTTAATCTCATTGTAGACAGAGATCCAGTTGTGACATTTCAGTATAACAGTAAACAATTTACAAGATGATACTCAGGATCTGACTGGCCATACTCACTATTTACTCCACCACATGGTCACACCTTGATTTCCTTACATTATTACTGTTTTTGAATTTTTAAATGGGTTTGAGTCATGCTTCTGGAGGAAAGCTACAGCACAGAGTAATAAGTAGTGATCTTTGGATTTTGTAAATAACTAAATTCCAAAGGCATCCAACACCTACTTATCTCATGCTTTACCATGCAGCCCCACTCGATTCCAAGTGATTTATTTTGTTTCAGTGAGATGGTGATGGACTTTTGGTTGAATATTACCTTCTTTCCACTGGTAACTTCCTGCAGCTCACTAACAGTTCCTCCTGTCTCCAGGCCTTTGACCCGAGTCGAGCCATATTAGGACAGCTGTTCCCACTGGTAGTCAAGTGCTGCAGGGGTGCGAAAGGCATACTCCAGTAACTGGCTATGCTGTGTGGTTTCGCTATTGATCCAATGTGTTCATTAGTTGCTGCTCCAAATTATTAGTTAAGTCACAAAGGATGCTTGCATTTATCTCTGCCAGATAAGCTTGAAGGCTTAATCAAAGTACAGAGACCAAGCTGCAAATTATGTAAATAATAACTACTTCGCACAGCAAATAAGAAGACTGGCATTTTAAAAAAGATTAAGGTTGCGGATAAATCTTCCTTCTTCCTGTGCACCCTGTAAATTGATCCCAGAGGATTTGTGGAAAGGAATTTTGATTTCACAGACTTGGGATTTATTGTTGAAATAAGGGTCTGTCACCTTCCATGAGATAGCAGCTGTTGTGTGTCACTGCCTATCTATAACTTCATCCTCCGCAGATTGAACCTGCTGCCGTGAGAGGATATCGGAGAGTTTAATTAATTGGGTTTTGATCCACAGCAGTAGTGATATAAGTCTCTGGTTGTGAGACACGACTTATTATTTCTAATGATTGGCCTTGATGGAGGCATGCATGTGAGCATACTTGGAGGAAGAGTGTGTGTGCATTTATAATCACAGGGGTAAAATTACATTTATCAGACATGGTGGGGCTCTGTCTAACTACTAATGTCATGAAGATCAGCCAACCGCTGCTTTGGCTGCTGCACAAAAGTAATAAAGCAGCAGTCTCATCAGAGCACTGGCAGTCTTTTAAAACCTTTTTTTGTTCTTTTACCCATATATCAACTTTTAAGTTCACAGCGTAATTACAAATCTCCAGAAATCCACAGGTCTAATTTCCCTCTCCACCACTTTTGTTGTTTTAGGTTTGGTGATGTTTTGTTGTCAGCGCCTCTTTTCCCAGGAAACAAATGTTACAATTAATACAGCAACACACAATAAATTTTCATCTAATCGACCGACCAGTTGTTGATTGATTAGATGAAAAACCTGCATCTCAGCCACAGTTACCTTTGAAATCAGCCAGGCTGCAATGTAATGTTCTGCTTTGTGTCACTTTGTGTGGAGGGCCTCAGGTGTGGCTAAACACACAGCAGTGATTTAGCACTTCTCTGGCAGCCAGGTGTTCATTTCACTAACAATAGAGCTGCGACGTCATCGAGCTGTGGGCCAGCGCCATCCTCTCATCACAAATTAGAAAGCATGGCCCAGTCACTGCCTCGCTTCCGAGTCTGACTTGTAAATGGTCTTTTTATTTAAGGCATCCTCTTTGTCTCGCTAATCAAAGATGCCTCTTGTTTGAAATGCGAGTGAATGAAATGGAGGATGGGATGATGGATAGGAGAGATGGATGGGAGAGAGGAAAGGTTAAGGTATACGGTGAAAGGGTTGCTGTTTAATTCATGGTTTCAGTTTTGATTAGGAGTTTTAAACAGCTGGGGATTTGGACGTGTTATCTCTTTTTTTTTTATTTCCATTATCAGTCCTCAGCGACAAACCTTATCATGTGATGACTAACAAAGACAAAGGTTGGAGTTCAACATCCAGTATCAGCTACAACATACAACTAAAGCTACTGAGAAAACAAACAAATAGCTGCGTTCTCCAATGCACACAGCGGGTGAGCAGAGGCCTGGCAGTGTTTAATCTTTTAAAAATTAAATGTATGAGAAATGATGATGACAATGAGGTGGACAGCAACAGTCTCCCATACGGTTTACTGTTAATTCTACATGTACTTACAGGTCTGAAGCATCTGTTGCTGCATGCCTTTGTACCATATTTAAAGAAGAATAAACAAAAACAGATTTGTGAGTGTGAAAAAAAAAATACCAGATATACCAGATGAGAAAAGGCTTGACAGGTTTGGGGATTTTGCTCTACAAATATCACACATCTGTGTGGAATGACATGAAGACTAAAGATATGGGCATTAAAAATCTACTGCCAGAGACAGGAGGAGAAGCAGCTAAAATACCCAACAGACCACTTCTGTTAAAAAGGAGCTTTGATGGATTACAAGGCAGTAAATGAATATTCCTGAGATGAAGGTGTTCTCATTCAGTAGTCTGGAGCAGCTCTCTATTTGTCAAACACCTCTACCTCTTTGCTCTCCTTTATGCCAATGACACTGCAGGGACTTGACAACAACTGTGTAACAGAAAGGTTAATATAATTATACACGCACTCAGGAATAATTCACGGGCACTGAGTACATTGTCCAAAGTCAGATTATGCAAAACTTAAGTGAAGAGGTTCTCCAGAGGAACTTCAAAGTTGCTCAGGTGCAATTTAATGACCGACAAAGACACTGTAAACAGATGAGGGTTGTGTTGCGCCAGCAGGTTTCTGTTTCCGTGATAAGCGCTGACTTTGAAAATAAGAGTCAGAGGGGCAAAGTAAATGTCTCATCAAATATTGACCTAATAACAGTGTGCTAATGTAACCATTAGAATCACAGCCAGGCGTTAGTATAATTGTGCTGACTTGTTCGAAAGCATTTTTTTTTAATTCTGTCTAGAGCTGGCTTGTTAAGAAATGTGATACATGTCAAATACAAAAATGGGAAAAAAACTATTTTTTTTCCCACAAAAAGACAATGATAGTTTATAAGGTTATATATCAATTGAATGAATGGTTTGAGATCACTCTCATGTCTCACTTTTTAGTGAATATAAGGCCAGAGACAGCAGATGTTTGGATGAAAAAAATCCTATTTAGACTGTGACTGACTGTCACGTCATTATTGATGTTTAGTGCAGAGAATCTGCAGAGACATTTGTCCTTAACCAACACGACAACACTGTGCAATGATCTGTTACGTTTCTAAATTGGCTTACCTTTCAAATAAGACATATTGTTTTCTCTTTCACGTCGTTTGTTTTCAAAAGGTGAGTCTAATTATTGCTGATTTATTATCAACACAGCCTGATCAGAAGAAAACAGTCTGCCTTCATCTCTATCTTTGGTCCGGGAATCTGGATTCCAGTTTAATTTATGTCGACTATAAGAGAGATTGTTTGCAATCCAAAAATATCTCTCATCTCTCCTTGGCTGGAAGTCCGTAATCATGCTGAAACTTGCACATTCCAGAAATGAATTAATAAGGTGTGGGCTTTTTTACACGCCAAAGTCAACAGCCGGCCCCTGTCTAGAAATATACGGCATGAAATGTGTGAAGATTTATAATTATGAGTGGGCTGCCCATGGTTATCTCAGAAGAGACTGCCTTGGAAGAAATTATTCAATTTTGGTGCCTCCATTTGAAATGTGTGCACTCATCTTCAGCTGCTAAAAGAAATGGAAATCGGCAGGCGGGAGAATTACAGTGGAAACACCTTTTTAGCCCCAGCTTGGTCTGGTACAGTGCTTTTAAAATCCCTTTAGAGACTTCACCACAGAGGGGGTGAAAAAAAGCAGATTTCATGGCTAACAGGTTACATAGAAACCTAGTTACAAAGTAGGGAAACCAGAGCATAATAATGACTCACTTTGTTACTTATCAATATGTTCATAACTCTTTAACGCTAAAACAGATAGAACAAAGCTGCAGCAAAGTGACTATTGATCAGCAATCAATAAGCTTTGTTTCTGGGTGACTGCAATGGGTGTCTGGCAGCATACAGCATGCAGCATCAATGCTCAGGCCACAGCCAAGCATTTCGGATCAACCCGCCTTCCAAACAGATAGGATCAATAAATCACTAACGTTCATAACTGAAATTATTATGAAATATTGCTGTCATCAGCAACTTTGCAATCAGGAATGGACTAACTGATTAAAACTACAGTGTTTTTTTTTTAGGTTGCTCAAGAGAGCGAGAGAGAGATTGACATTCATAAATGGTCTGTGACAAGTGTACATGTCAACATTTGATGACATAATATCCTTCACACTAGGGGGAGACAAAGACCCTTCATAGATGGACAAGTTTTGTATTCTGCAGATTACATGAGTAATGATTTGAGGTCACATTTTATGATGAAAAACAACTGTAACTCTTGTGGTCATCCTTGAGCAACCGCTATAAAAATCAAATTACCCGACTGTGGGCCAACACAGAGGAAAAAACAGCAACGCTCCATTTGCAGAACGCTTTGTCAGGGGGATATTGAGCTACTAAATCCCTTTCTGTCGCTCGTGACACTGGATGTGATTAGCTATTTGCATTTACGAGCAAAGAACATTAACTCCAAATTAAGAGTGTTTTTCTACTCAACAGCTTGCCCACTTTCTTGGTGTGACGTGACTTAAAATGCTTACCAGAGCACCGAGGCAGTTGGAGCCCAGTGGTTTAATTGAAACGTATTTTGGTAGAATGTGGGCCATATTACTGGGTTCTATCCTCAGGGAGGAACATGGTAACAATAGAGAGAGAAGGGGGGAGGGGGGGTGAAGAAGGGGGAGGGTCCAGAATTGCTCTTTCACAAAACATCTCAAAGCCATGATGCCATATTGTTGCAGAGTTTATGGGATGTGTTGCACAATCAATAACCAATTTATGTGAACTTGATGGATGGCTGGATAAAGGGTGCACTTGTTACATTACCTATTTGCCATTCAGACAGTAAACCTGACCTTGGTAGGCTTGTGGATGCATTTCTTCTGTTCCGGGATAGTCTACCCAGCAGCCTCTTCTACTCTTCTTGGCGCAAAGCATGCTGGGGGACTGGTGGCTTCTCTGTATTTTGTGCATAGCAAGTAATAAAACACTCTATCACAAACACTCACACTATTTTTTTTTATGGCTGAGCGTAAATGAATGTGTCTCAATGTGTCTATTGCATGGTAATATCTTTGCCAGGCGGCCTGCCTTGCTACAGGCATGCCTGGGTTGCTATAACAACAGCTGCTGCTATATCTGTCACTGTTGTGGGTTACGGCTAGCTAAAAGAGCAACATACATCACTTCTCTCTCTAACTGACAGTCTTTTTCACATCCTCTCCACCGGTACCCCCCTCTTGCTGTCTGTCTTTGTGTTCCACAATCTTTCAGGCCTTGCTTATCTGGACCTGCTCTGCTCCCTCTGGATAAAACTCCCTGCTTTACAGTGCTGTGTCTCAGCTCTGTGAAGACTGACAATTAAAAGTTTACATCAAGCAGAACCGGATCGAAGCTCCTTTTTGTGCGCCCCTACTCTGCAGTGTTAATGAGAACTGGAAACACCAGAGGTGCTTATTGTGGTTGATTTAGAGCTGACTCCTTTCATTTCAACACCAACACAGTCACAGATAATAAGGAGAACATAAGACAGAAGCTGCTGGGAGTCAACACTGAACTTTCCTTTCAACATCCTGGTAAAAGTCTAAAAGTGGACCGATTGTGCAATTTCAGAGGCATCTGCATAATTACACTGAAGTAAGAAGTTTTGAATGAAAACAGCTTAAACAGGGACTCTGGAATGCACTGTATTTAATAGTTCAAAAGCAGCTCACTCTCACAGGAGATGTCAGATCTGTAATAGACAAAGAACAGCGTGGTATGATTGAATCACAGAACATATATATTTCTACAATGTTATACTGTAGAAATAGGCACACATTTAGTCTCAATAGCAATGCTACTGCAGAACATCAGCAACTGTAAGGCAGTACGGCTTAACCTACTGCATGTACTTTGATGTTAGTGCTGAACATGGATTAAAGATTTACACAAAGGAGAGTATAGGAAAGACCTATAGATGAATTCATATTAGCAGAAATAGCGTGACTTGATAGGGTATCGCTAGTATGTTTTATATATTTCCATTACACTAATGCATACAGCAAAAACAGGGAGAAATGCACATCCATACAGTATAAAAGCTATGCAATCCATTTTCCTTAAAAAGACATTGAAAAGATATTGGCAAGTACAAATAAAACTGTGACCCAAAATGTCAGCATGGCCTATAAAATTGTAATAAAACAAAATTAACTACACACAGTACTACAGCGCCAGTATAACAGCCTTGACAGTGGCAGGACAGGGTCTTTACTTGTGGATCATAGGTTTATATAGATCTGTTTATATATGTTATAAATCACATAGGCACCACTAACTACAAAGGAAGTGTTTAGCAACTCAACACGTTGGCAGGTCCAATTGAAGCACGGCTTGGTACTGTATTTATCTGATAATAAGTGCAGGGCACTGACATTTTTATTCTTTAACCTGCTGTATTTGTGAAAGCACTTGATTTCAGATGCCTGACATAAAAGGAAGGAGAAAAAGAAAAAAGATGAGCGGAACAGATGGAGAAAAACAGAGCGCTTGGACATTTTTGACTGGCTCTTCACAAGACACAGTCGATACACAGGGGAGGTCAGTTGGCAGGATTCCCACGGCTGCCTGGGAGTAATGATACCTTCAGAGTGGCATAGATGAGGTTGATGAATCTATGCCTGTTTCTGTCACATGCCACTGAAGCCCCATTGTGATTGGTCAATACCTGGAAAGAGCAGGGAACATGTACCCTCTTATTGAACATGGAAAGATTTATATGCTAAATAACTAGTGTCATATGTGCAATATTAAACAATATATAAATTCCACATCATCTCTTTCACATAAACAGCTGTGCCCTTTAGGACTCTAATAACTCAGGAGCCCTGCTTCATATACACACAAATGCCATACATTTTAAATTGCTCTAATTTACTGCGTTCACTATGCAGTGCCAGAGGAGACTGTGTTTACTGACTGTTAATACTTCTCAGATTATGCCAGTTTTCACATGAGACATGAAGCTTATTTCACATAGAGTATAATTAGAAAACTTAATTTAACACTGTCTACACTGCATCAAATCCATTCTAACATTTCTTATGGCAAATGATTGATAGTGAGAGAGAGAGAGAGAGAGAGAGAGAGCGATTTTATACTGAATGGAGTGTGAGCACAAATGGAGGACTAAAAACGGCAGTAATAAAAGCCGCTTTTGAAGAGAACAAACAATAGACACATAAGGTGCTGAAGCAACAGGACTCCACTACAGAGCTGCACAGTTATGTCTAATAAAGGTACAAACAATGAGTTGAAAGAGACGGGGATGGTTTCACTGGTTGGGATCAGGTTGAGAGAATCACATGTAAAATACCGTGTCACTGACAACCGCTTTTATTCGGTAACAGGAGCGGCTGGATTGTCTTTCTGCTCAGAGGGAATGGCTAGGTAGTTTGTCCTGCAGGCAGATTGGTAGAAAAACAGAGGAGTGTCTAAGAATTGGTGGTAGGGTTTCCTCTACCTCCTCCATCACCATACACCACATTCTAGTGCTAGTTCAGGAAGACATCACACACCCTTATGCAGTATTCAACAGCAAACTTTCACAGTGTTAAAAAACTACAATACCTTCACTATATATGCACTCAATTCAGTAGAGCTGCACAGAAACTCTGTAGACGAAGCAAAAAATCTTTATAGTGAAAAGAGTTGTGTGGCTCCGTCAGCAAATTTCTCTGTTCTCTGACAGATTATCATTTTTGCTGCTGCGCTCCATTTTTTCCCCTCAGTAACACGACTAATATGATCTGAGCTACTAATGCATCACAAAATGTAACCTCAAAATGTTCTAGCTGCGGTGCATATCCATTAAGCGCAGGTAGCTAAGAAGCCGAGTAGAAAACAGCCTCTGTGAGTGGGTGCAACTTCTCACTGTGGGATGTGGTGTCAAACAGGTCAATAATGGCTGTGAGGTGGCCACAACCCATTAACTCTTTCAGCTGCAGGGACCGATGAATTTCACAGAGCTATACACATTCGATCAGTTGATTCATAGCGTAATGTGCTCTCCTGATCTGCACATGGATCAATAAACTTTACCTAAATGCTGAGGGCAAATGTGATGTGATTTTTACTTAAAAACCACATTAGTCATCAGCAGCCTCATCACTTAAATGCGCCACTAAATGTTGCATCTCACTGTACATTACACTCAGTGGTCATAGACTGAAACTAAAAAGGGCACAATAGATTTGACTTCAGTTTCAAAATTCAATTGAATGCAGGAACATCAGGAATATATGTGGCGTGTATCAGGACCGGGCAGGAAGAGGAGTACAGGGATCTGACGAAGGCCTTCAGGGAAATGGAGCGACAAGAACTGCCTCCTTCTGAACACCTCCAAGACCGAGGAGATGGTCATGGACTTTCGGAGGTGTAGGCCCACCCTTCAGCCAGTCAACATTTGAGGGAAGGACATTGAGGTGGTGCACACTTATAAAAACCTAGGTGTGCACCTGGACAGTAAACTGGACTGGTCCCAGAACATGGATGCCATGTACCGGAAGGGGCAGAACTGGCTCTTTTTTTATTCCCACTGCCATCAGGCTATACAACACCTCAGCCCAAGGATGTGGACCAATCTAACTATTATTGTTGATTTATTATTAACTGTTATTATTATTATTATTATTATTATTATTATTATTATCATCAACAATGAGCTAATGGACACAAATTTCCCCTAGGGGATAAATAAAGTATCTATCTATCTATCTATCTATCTATCTATCTATCTATCTATCTTGTGTTGCTTGCTGAGCTTTCATAATATTTTATCCACCAAACAGCTAATATTTACATATTAATGGGAATATGTGTACCAGACAATGCATGTAATATACAGTAAAATGCAATCTAGAGGAAAAGCTCTGCAAACACCACCATTGTCAATCTCATATTGTTCAGTTTTAGTTGATTCGGATGTTATTCGGGACTGCACTTAACAATTAACAATTAAACATCAATGAATTTATTGACTATTTCCTTGATTGATTGTTTTGTCTAGAAAATGCTGATAGTTTTCCAAAGCCGAAGGTGGCATTTTCAGATTGCTTGTTTTGGCTGAACAACCATGACGGACTTAAAAATATTCAGTTAACAATCACATTTACAAAGAAAAGCAGTGAATGCTCACATCTGAGCAGCTTGACTCAGCAGATGTTTGGCATATTTGATTGAAAAATGATTATTTAATTTTCAAAATAGTAGCATATTAATTTCCTATTGATGAATAAATTAAGTATTTCAGCTCTAGTGTTTATAGTGCGTGCTACCATTGTATTGCTTTGTGTACATAAATATTCAGCATTTTACTTTTGTCATTTTGTTTGGTAATGCTTTATTTTGCATGTCAGCACGATTTCACACAATTTCCTAATTATTTCCACGAGTCTCCTGAAAAGAACTTCGGTACTAATAATAAAAGTGTTTAATTCAAACACTTCCAAGTCATTAATTCCAAGAAGTTGTTGGTGTAACCTAGAGTAACCAGGCAAAATTCAACATACATAGACAATGTAGTTTCAAATAATAAATGGAGTTATTTCCAGGAATCTTTGAAGAAAAGAAATGCTCCCCTGGTAAACAACATGGTAAACAGAAACACCTTGCTATTGTACTGCAGAATATTTCAAGGTTACTGTGTTATGTTGCATTGTGTCCACCCCCTGTATAATTACTGTTCTGAGAGCACGCACACAGTGTTAGAAATGCCTTCTGCAGAGCTTGGGCTTTATGTGTCACTGCAGAACTCAGATTTGGAACCAGAATTAATTGTCTGCAAAACCACAATAACTCGATCCGCACATGTGCTGAGTGTTAATCTGTGATTGTTCTGTTTGGGACATAAATTGCCTGTTCAAAAGTTGTCAACCTGGATTGAGTGGCGCTGTCAACACTGTGACAATCCGGTGGGAGCTGACTGTACAGGTGCTCTCGGGTCTTTGTCAGCACTGACAAGGTGACGCAAAATGTCTGTTTCTGATGGAGCTGCAAATCCACCACGGATGTAAAAAGCTTGTTTAGAAAAAAGAGCAGTCAGCAGTGCTAAGAATTATTCAGGCCTGTCAGGCAGTCGAAGTGAAAAGACAGATTACTGTTGCAGAAGGGTTACAAACTGACGCAGTGGAGACTCAATTACCTCCCTGTCTGTGTGTCTGTCTGTTTGCCTGCCTCACTCTTTCTCCTCCTCTCTTCTTGATTGCCTCCCTAAATCTCTTTTGCTGACACATTTTTGAGATTTGAAATTACTATTATGCAATAACCAGAAATTCACATACACAGGTAACACTTTCAGTTATCTGGCACACACACTCTCTCTTTTGAGTCCTATTGAAGAGCAAGTTAGTAAAGATATTTATCTGGACGTGCTGAAAACAAGTTTGTTTTTCAGGAACACACATTTGTACATTTGTTAGATTTATCTCCGTGTGACACTCACGCTGTGTCCTGCGCCTGCTCATCAGACTTGGAGATCTTCCTGTAGCAGTAGACCATTTCTACCAACAGCCAGAAGGTCAAGAACACCAGCAGCACATACATCATGATCTCAGAGTAAAGCGCTGTGGGGTCATCACTGGCTGTGGAGCACAAACAGCGAGGAAAATGTATTATTCAATATGCATCCGTTTGTTTTTTTTGTTGTTGAATAGAGCAGGGGACACTTATTTATTCACATGTTCAAGAACGTATGCTAAGCTTGTTCGTGTATGTGCAACATTGCTGACCCACAATCAACTCAGTCATAATAGAGAAGCCAACATTTCTACGGCACGACAAGTCCAACTCAATATGTACAATAGTTATTACTATGCAGCTAAACTTCAAGCAAAGTCATGTTTTCTGGTGAGCATCCTGTTTGTAGATACACTTTAAAGATGATGTGCAAACTATGTTGCATACAGAACATTATGACCATACCTGTGGTACAATGATAGTAGAGCCTAGGGAGTTAAAGGTGCCCTGTGGAGTTTCCTTGTCAACAATCAAAAGTTATGTTTATATTCAGTGTTTCTAACCAGAATGCATTGTATTTATCTTCAGATCTAACGAAAACGCCAGATGCATTTTCTTCCTCATAAAACATTTGCAGAGACAACTTCTAAAAATATTTTCTTTACATCCATCTTTGGTTGTGAGCAGCCTTGTTCTTCACTGCCTTTGTTGCTGCATTTGTACGTTTGTTGGTGTGCCAACAGCAGTCGGTGACCCATTCATAACAACATTGCTTCATAGTGCTACTAGTGGTTAAAAAACTCCACAAGGTACCTTTAAATATGAAATAAGATGGATATGCAAAGTCACAGTGGTTCTCAGAGCATGACAGATTTTAAACTCATTACATATTGTAGGTCATATTTTGATTTTATGTACAACAGCACAAGCTTTTTTCAAGTTTGTCTTAAATCAATACTAGTCAATGCCCATTGAAAGTGAGTTTCTTACTTTAAACCTTCTTTCTGTTCATACTTTTCATTTAAAGATCATTTCCCAAAACGTTTCCCAAATAAGTGATGGAGAACAAAAAACAGTCCTCCCTCTGTACAAAAATATATCCCAAACTGATCAGAAGTTTGAGTTCATCACATTAATTGCTTATCATCCAACCTTTCTAGTATAGAAGTCCCTCTTTGTGTTTCCAGAGACGTGTTTCCTTGCTGAGCTATAGAGGAAGACTAGTAACAGAAACAGGGAATCTCACACAAAGAATGGATGTATTTTTGCGCAGACAGAGGAGTGTGGATTTTCTGGAAATGCATTGGGAAGGGACCTCTTAGTGAGCAGTATGAACAGGAGAAATGATAACAGCTGTTTGAAAACAGACTTGTGAAAATTTGAACCGTCCGTTGCTATCTGTCATTCCAGGATCATTATGAGCCACTGTGAACCACCGTGCGAGTGAGTGTGTACCAAATTCCAGAGAGCCTGCTGACCAGACAGTTGACAGCTTTCACTGATTTGATTCGGCAGCCTCTGCAAATAGAGCCTGTTAGTGTAATATAATCCCCTAGATGGGAAAGCACAGATACGTTTGTTGTGAGCAAATCTATTCCGCTAGTATGGACATCATTACCGTAACATGATTCCCTAGCTATAATGTAAAGTACACTGGCTCTAGGCTTTGTGAAATTTGATACAACTGTTGTATGACATGTGTAGTAGAGGCTTTCAGGTATGTTTAAAAAAAAAAAAATCATAGAGTAGTATATTTTATAAAATTGCACTTTGGAGGATAAACACATCCAAACTGGCACTTCTCTTTTTCCAAATACAAGCCAAACCTTGTGATATAACAAGCCTGTCTTTATATGCCTCTGACAGTGAACTACATACCACGTGCAAGCAGATATAAATAATGTTAAGTTAAAGAAATGTTGTTCCAAATATACATGTTGTGTTGTATATTCGATCAAGTTGGAAAATGATACATTCAGCAAGCCAAGCATTCAGGAAGCAGAATACATTACCCCTTATAAGAGATAGCAAAGTGGTTGGTTTGAATTAACCCCTTCACTGACAACAGAAGAAAGCTTTGATGGACAATAAAGGCAGACAAAACAAAACACACAATTATTCCTCTTCATTACAGTCACAAAAAAAAAAAGGGGGAAAGAAGGAAAGTGATGTTGTTAGTGGCAGACTGCCGTCACACTTTGTGAAAACAGCAAGTTGGAAATATATAATAAAATGCAAAACCCACTTAAAGCGCTCGGATAAACACTTAATGCAACATCAAAGGAAGGGCATGTACGGCACGAAGAGAACACTGGGGACACAGAAGTCAACACAGAGCACAGACCAGTGTTTCTACCGGGGATTTGGGATGCTAAATTAACACATCTGTGCTGAACCTCTCCAGCATTCTGTGTGCAGCTGTATCATCGTCATCACCATATTCAATACTATAACTGGGCCACTCTGTGTTAAACTGGGCAGTGCTGCAGTGGAATGATCACTCTGATAGCTGTTACAGTCATACAGATGATTAATTATATTGATCAGTTCTGCTGATATTGTAAAGAGGATTGTACAGACTAATGCTGTGTAAATACTTTACAGTTCAACCACTCCTGTTGAGACACTACTGGCTTTAAAAGAGTTCATATTTATATTAAGGGCAAATATGAATTATTGATGTGCTCTGGGGCTGTAGAAACATTTCTTCCATTTTTAATTTTTACAGTGTTTAAATGAAATGACTTTGTTATGTAATGGATTATGTCAATTGCCAAAACAGCTTTCAAAAGTTGGCTTTAGTGTCAGATTTGAGTTATGGACCTCTTGGGACTGGTGTCTATTTTTGGTAACTTCACAGAGGCATGCCACTGCCTTTGCAGCAAACAAGTCTGAGGCCTGAATAACCTTGTGTGTGGCTCTGGGAGATCCCTGCTAAACTGATTTATATCATCACAGTGACTGAGGATTACTGATATGGAAACCAAGAATTTGGCCAAACCGGAACAGGGTGGAATAACATGGAAATAATCAGCCGCACCTTTCTCGTTCACCTTCAGCGTGATGTTCTTCTCGATGTTGACAGAGTGAGTGAAGAAGTTAAAGTCAAACTCGCGTTGCACGTGGCAAACATAGAAGCCACTGTCGTTATAGGTGATGTTAAGGATTTCAATGGAGATATCTTGCAAGTCCTTGCTCCCTTTCCACTTCAGACGGCCCTTAAATGGTCCATCCAATATCACTTTTTCGTCATTTTCATACTTCAACATCTAGGAAAAGCAAGCAAGCATGCATAAATTATATTCACAGTATATGCTAGTATGAACACGCATATATGTTATATCATATACAATAATGTCAGAACAACCTACATGAGTTGGTGGGATTTTTGTATCATTTTTTATCATGTAGTACCAATCCACACGTGTCTTTGCTTTGACCTCCTCTCTCTTCATACAGGAGATGCAGGTCAACGTCATGGGTCTCCCCAGGACTGCCTCTGTCCCAGATGGGAGATCGACACATACCGGCTGGCTCAGGTGGACTGGAGGAGCATGGAAATGTTACACACATTTAGTTCAGTAGCTAACCCGATGAAAGCTGAGCCAAAATGTTCAAGTTCAAAGTCCACATTCACTCCAGAAATGAGTTTTGCTTATTGTTCCCTCACTTGGATGTTTGACCTTCACTGTGCTAAATGAGGTATGTGCAGAACTAGAAGGCTCTTTTCACATCAATCTGCTGAAGTTCATCTGGGCTTTCCCTTCAGTCTCAGTTGAAGATGGGTAAGTATTTAAAGTAGCTATTTGTAAGTTTCTTCTGTCGCCTAACATGTTCTCTTGTTGGGAGTGGGTAGTGGCAACTGTCACTTGACAAGAGCTTCAGCCATCGCTGTGTTTACACGACAGGCTGGGGCTAGCTGGTTAGTGTGCTAACTTCAGTAGAAGACATGAAGGAGACAAGAATTAACATGGTGTTGCTTTCCACCTCTTGAGACAGCTCTGGGCAAGTAAAGGAATGAAGTTTGATGCTGAACTCGCAATGTTTCTTCTAGACTGGTAAGCAAACAGCTCTTAATGTTAACGTTGACTATGTAGCAATAGCAAAACTTACAAATATCTCCTTTGATGATTTGTGACATCATAACTAGTTTGGAAGTCAATCATGGTCAAGTATGTAACTCACACAAGTGTGATGTGGTAACTTAAAAAAAATTGCTTTTTTCTTTTCTTTTTAGTTATTGAGAGGGCTCTTCAATACTCGTCATCAGGAGCATTTCAGTGTGAGATTCAAATTCTACGCAACCATTACATCCTTTTTGGTGTGTAACCCTCAACCCACAGGGACACTGACACCATTTTCAGTCTTTAGTCAATGGCTGTGAGAATGCGACACTACTGTGACAGACACAGTCTTTACATGTAGTAATAAACTGGCCCAGTCTTTTTTGCTGAGGTCATCGGCTCTTGCACTCTGTGCACTGTATACAACGTTGAGCCAGACGCAAAACACATTAAAAAGACAAATTCAATTATACAGCTGTGTGAGCACTGGAGTCACAATACTGATAGCTAATCCAAGATCATCCAGGCCAGTAAGCACTAATGATGGCCTCTGCCCATTAGTATCAGCTGGCAGAGGGAGGAATAAATGGAGAGGGTTAGTGTTTGATGGAAGAACTGTGGGTAGTGTAGGAGGAGGACAGCAAAGTATTGTGGGCAAGCAGGAAGAAGGGGAGTAACTGATTGAGATGTACTGTAAATGCATTGAGAAGGCGGGGGGGGGGGGGGGGGGGGGTACACACAAAGATTGATTTCTTTTAAAGTGAAGTGGGGCAGTAATCTCCATGAGCTCACCACACACATGGATGTCTTTGTGTGACTGTTGCCAGTGCTCTTATATAACCCAAAGTCCCCCTGGGCAGACAGTGACAACATTGATTCCATCTCATCTTTGTTTTTTTTTTTTACTGAGGGCTCATACAAACACATGAAAAGAGGGCAGAGAAAGAGGGAGATAGAGAGTCAAGGAGGAAACTACAGAAAGGAAAGAAAAAGGGAAAAACCATAACCCTGGTGTCCTCTGTTTTTTTAATGGATTTCACTTAAATGCTGACACCCCTGAGAGGTGTTGCACTCTGCAGAGGTTACTGGGACTGCTCTGAATCTGGGCTTTGAGTTCACAGCCAGTTGGATTCACAATCCATTAAGGAGGCCCATGATTAACTCATCTGTACCTATATATGTAGCACAGGAATAAGACATGCTGGCATAAACAAACTATCTTTAACATCTTGCACAGTTATACTTACCGAGAAAACTTAAAAGTACCAAAGTGTGCAGGTGAACTCTGGTTTGAGTTACCATATTAAGCTTTTTTTTCCTGCAGCTTCTGGTGGACAGTGTCCCTGTAACTGCTGCTTTTTTGGAGAAGCCCTAAAGTCGTCACAGGAGTCCAGGAGTGAGATAACAGGAGTAGTTGAAATGACTTCAGAACCACGGACAGCGCCTCTCCTCGGCAGATGAGCGCGCAGGTAACTTCCCTCCTGACGAGTGAAAATCCCAAATCTAACTGTCTGCTCAAAGATTTCAAACTAAAGGTATAAAGGAGTTGTAGAATCGACGCTGTGAAATGTTTACGTGCTCAGCTGATGTCTTCCACCAACCCCTGCCTCGCACTACATCATCTATCTACAAAGAACTAACTTCATTAGTCACTCCAGTCGGTGAGATAAACAAGTCCGTGATGTGTGACAGCTACTGTGGGTGATGCAACAGCTCCTTCGCCCACAAATGCTTGTCATTCAGTCCAGATGCATCCAGAAACACGGAAGAACGATGGGAGTGGGGTTAAAAAAAGAAAAAAAAAGAAAAAGCGAGGGAACCTGTGGATTCTCAAAAGCCGATTTGGTCACTTACTGCTGCGAGATCTGGAGCCTTGTTCACACACAAAGAGCAAAAACAATGATAACACCCTCCCGTTTCACCCCTCAAAGAATAAAAGTATTGATTGTCTGAAGTCCATTTCCTCCATTAAGGATGACTGATGACATTTCCCAACCGCGGTTCCCTGTCTTTGTTTTTCAGCAGTCACTTAGCGCTGGCAGAAGCAGAGGCTTTGATACGCATGCGTGGGTCACTCCCCTCCAACACTACAATGTGCACGACCATATTACTGTCATTTGGGTAGGCCTGACCAACTCATCATGCCAGTCTGTTTGCGTATGCTTTTCTTCTGACTGCAAGGCTGATAGGCTAAACAAACAAAACATAACATGTCCTCACCTCACATGCACATATATAAACCTAATGCAAATCAGTTTTATTAAAGCTTATTGTATTAAAGAATAACGAGGCAAAACTGTCTTTGTCACGTGTTACATAACCTAGTTCAGCAGCTGCTAGCAGAGCTCTTCCTCTTGACAGTTCATTTGTTACACATCAGTACTTTGTGTTGTTCCTACTTCCAAAGTCTTGCTGCAGTGTCCTCTCAGTCCAAAAACAAACATAGGCTCAGTGCTGAGAGGATAGAGTGGTTCAGCTGAAGTCTTTCAGTCAACAGTAGGAACAGGAACAGAAGCATGCAGGTTTAGAAAAAGTGTACATAATGTACATAATACTAATGCATATATACATAAATGCAGACATATAAGCATACAATAGTGCTACACAAGCAAGGATTCATAGCCTGAAGCTGTATTTTTTAAAGTCATTTAGATGACATACACATCTTTACTGCAGCAATGAAGATGATAAAATACTGTGAAGGACACAGTACACTAATCTAATGATCTTCCATTTCTCTGGAGTTTAGCGTTAAAGGGGCCTGACCTTTTCTGTGATATTCTGTCTATATTTGGGCACAAACTCTTCCATGCTGCATGACTGCTCCAGTAACAACTGTTAACCCTTTTTTCTTTCCTTTCATTCCTGTTTCTTTAATCATTCAAACAGTAAATGCTAAATACGAAGGGTAAAGAAGTATTTCAATTCAGTTAAAATGATTCAGTTTCAGCCGGGAAAAAACTGAAACCTCATCCCTGTCTATCACACCAACACAAGCTGCGTCAAAGAGGACTGAAGTGCCTGCTAAACAGTGTAATTATATTAGATTTTTTTTTCTCTCTCACTGAAAAGGGCAATGATTTCACTCTTTTGTGGAGGATGTGAAAGATGTGATGAGGACTGAATCCACAGGGTATGTTTTGCTTTTTTTCCCCTGCTTTCTCTGTTTTATAGACCTGCAGTGCGTCCCATATGAATATTAATAGACTTACATTGACAAGTCTACAATGTGCTTTCTTGTGGGAAAACTATTACCTGCTCTAATCTCTGTGTGTTGCCTTCTGTATGAAAATGGTTGGGAAAATGCTGTGCCTCTTCACGAACAAAACATTTTAACATATTACTAATTATGTGCTGAAATATTTCAGTTTAATCTGTTTGATTTGTAGAAAATATAAATCCTTGAATGATTTTCATAACATTATGAGTATAAAATCATTATCGCTAATGTTTCAATCAGTATTATCATAATTATATATAGAGATTCTAAACAAGAGAGATACTGTTTCTATGTTTCGGTCTGCATGTCACAAACTAAATAGTTTCATTCATCCTAAAAGTTTTTTTCTCATTTCCAAATGTTTCGGAGTAATCAGAATTACTATGGTGTTTGATGTTATGTGAACCCTGAAAGGAAAAATAGACTAAGATGAACCTGTGATACAACATCCTCAGGCCGTAAAGAGCCACAATAATCTGTGTCATGACATCACAACATCTGATCTTGCAGCTGTTGTATCTGGAGCAATAAGAGGATTACTCCTGAGGGAATCAAGGGTTTGATAATTTCACCATTATTATTTTCTTTTAAATTTACATGACCACAAGGATTTAAAAAAAACTGTCAACATCAAATGAGTATGGCTTTAGGATACACTGCGTTAGAGCTGTAAAATGCTGAAAACTGAGTGTATCAACAGGTGTGTGCAGTAGTGTTTAGAGTTACTGATGCATTTTAATGTAGAAAAAAGCAAAGGGACAGCTAAGTGCACTCTTGTGTTGCTGTCAGCATCAGCAGAAGGCTGGCACTCTGAGAAGCAGACTAAATATGGCAGGCTTGGTTGAACCACATCCTGGAGATAAGGAAACCATAGCAACAGTAATGCAGTGCCATGGTGACTACAGGAGGTCTGCTTAGCGACAGCCCGCAGACTCTGGAAGACAACAGCAAGCCTCAAGCGCAGCTCTCTATTTTCACAGGTAGTCAGTGTGTTTGAAATGCTTTGGTTTTTGTAGAAAATAAGTCAAAGAAAGGAGGCGAACAAATGATGTCTTTTCACACTTCAAGTGTTGCTCTGCGTTCTAAGGTCCAAGGGCTTCCACCACAGGATGCATACATGTAATGAATACAGCACATTTTTAATATATGAGGGTAAATTCAACCAAAAGACTGTGTCAAGTCTAAAACAGAGCATGCGGACAATTATCTATGGTGAATTTGAGTCAAAATGCAGCTTAACCCAGGCCTGTATGTTAGGAAATGAGTAAATGAAATGACTGACTGTATAAATAAGTGAGTTAGAGAGATCATGTATTTGTTCATGTATGTTAATGTGTGTGTGTGCACGCGTGTGTGTGTGTGTGCAGGGGCCCTTGAGGATGTACAGCAGAGAGTAGATTTCTAGGGATTTGGAAGGATTTCAAGATTATAACATGATTACAGCAGACAGCCATGGATGAAACATGCTGGAAATTGAGATGTAAAGCTCATGTGCGGCTTGCTCGTAAAACCACTTAATGCTACCATTTGGACAGTGTAAGCAGGATTTTACTCTACCATCTATATTAACTCTTGATCCATCTGTAGGTTGATTGTATCTATACGTCCTGCACACATCTGTCCCGATGTACTTTGAAATTTACCGTGGAATAACAAAACATATAAATTACCCACGCAAAACATAACAAGAAATGTGCCACAGTTCAGAAATATATTCTACACAAGCCATATATATATATATATATATATATATATATATATATATATATATATATACACACACACACACATATGCATACACACTCTCACACAAACATCACATAAACAGTCCTCCTAAAAATAACCCATGTGTCGATGTAAACAACTAGAGCAAGCATAATGTTGTACAACTGCAAATCACTACACAAACATTCACACACATGTGCCTTCACAGCAGCTCAGTATGAAGTTATACGTTGCCATGTTCCACTCTGAGGGCAAACACACACACAAAGGCCAGATCAGTGGCATATCACAGCTAATCTAATTGATAAGGCATATAATCTCAGGAAGCCACTGAACCACTCCCCTCATATGCACGCACGCACGCACGCACACACACACATACACACACACACACACACACACACACACACACACACACAGAGCTACAGGGCAATGCCAGATTCAGCCCAGGAGACTTGGCACAGACCTCTAAGCTAACACTGATAGTAAGTGAAGACTTGTTCCATCTGACCTTCTGATTTGGCTCACAGCCCCCTGTAGGAATACTCACTTTCTATTATAAGAACCAGAACCCTGTGCGTCAGATAAACCATCGAACCAGAAGGCAGCAGTTGTGCAGCGTAGACTTCTCATCTGGAGCAGATCCAACAGTCTTTCAAGTTTTGTAGCTACTTTTAGTTTCACTTGGTTACGCTGTTGGTTGTAGAGAAATCTCACTAAATGAAAAGGCTTAGAGAAGAAAGGTTAGAGGGCCTGCACATCTGCCTGACAGAGAAAAGGGGGAGAGAATTATTGTAGTTTAATATTAAATATTCATGAAGACATGGGTCATCACCTCTACAAGAGGCGGAGGTTGTAGTGAGCAAGAAGCAACACAGAGGCACAAGTGTCACCTTGTGTTCATTCAGCTGAGGTTTATTGTCTTAATTAGAATATGGTAATGAACAGAGCCTGTCTTTGAGGCCGGTGTTAACTCCTGACTGAGAAACTATTTGGACAACATGACAGAATGTGTCACGCCTCCGCTTGTTGCCAGAAATTATTTCTGTCCAGGATCACAGATAAGAACACAGCTGAATAGTTCTAAAGCTGGTGCGAATCAAAACAGAGGTCACTCGGATCATTCCCTAACAAAAAAGGCAGAATATTATAGTATACACAGATAAACTCGCTATTCTAGGCCAAACATGAAAGAGCACAAAAAGGCAGCAGACTGAGGAATAATGAAAGAACCAAATAAACAACACCTTTTCTAGCATTTTTCCATATACAGATGCTGTTTCTAATTAGTAGTCAGCTACATGTCATCGATATCCGTATGTCCACTTGTATTTTCTATCGTGATCTGACTGTTCAGCTCTTGTTTTCCTGGGACATTAAGCTGCAGCCGACCATGGCTCTCTAGTATCTGGCAGTCCAGTAATGTTTCAGGGTTGTTGCACTGGACAGAGCCACTCCTCTGCTGATCAGAAATATGACTCTCTAGTTTATAGTTCCCAAGAACTCTGTTCTCTACGGTTTGTTGGCTGTGACTTTGGCTGGCTGGAATACTGTCCTGCCGCTGGCCGTGAGGAGGACTGCAGCCATCTACGCCAGGATAATACTCCCTCTGCTCCTGCTGAGTGGTGCTGCTGTCTGTCTGCGCACGGCCTCTTGTCCTGTGTTTTGACTCGCTGTCGTGCTGCTGGCACTGTGTGAGCTGGCCTAATGTGATTTGGAGCTCATTGAGGCGCTGTGATACATAGCGCCTCTTCAGCTCCAGTAGGATTGTTCCATTACGACTCAGGCTTGGCATGCTTGTTGGTGTTGCCCTCTGCAAAAGGTTAGATCACAGAGTGTGTACTGTTGATGATTCGTGGTAAAAGACAAATTAATTCATGTGCATAATCTCAAGCAATGATGCAAACATGCAGATGCAGGCACACATCATATTCATGCATCCTGATTCCCACATTTTTGTCTTAAGGCAAGGCTGAATGGGAACAAATTAATATCTAGCTTGAAGAGCAGAGATTTGAATGAATTATCACCAATCAACTAAATGTATTAGTGTAATATATCATTTTTATGTATGAAATGCTATGCTGACGAGTCATAAGAAAGTCAAACAAAATCTCAGCATGTTGTAATTTGTAGGACATAAAATACAAAAAGGTCATTTCCACACCTGTTATGTTACCATGCAGATTCATTTTTAGGATTATATGCAATCATATACATAACATGTAATATTCCAGCCAATTACCGCAGAATGGTTTCCAGCACTGCTCTCTCGCTCCTTTTGCCATGTGCTCATTTGAGCTCTCTTTTGTAGCTGCACGCTAAGCTGCAGGAAGGACTCGTTCAAGCAGTCGATCTTCTCCTCTATACAGGATCTCTGGAACAGAGGAAATGTTGACATTACGTGAGGACAGTGACGATTAAATGAAGCTAGTTTATGAGCTGTAACAGGGGGGTATACAGTACCTGCATCGGCGTCCCTTTTGGTGGTAAACCTGTAGAAATTAAACTAGACGTTTAAGTCTTCAGAATGAAAAAAATGATTTCGAGTAAATGTTTTAATGGAATCTATATTGATAGAAAAATGACCAACTGAAACATATAATAATAATGACATTGTGTATCTACCAGAAGCACAACCTATTGGCTTCATAATAGCTTCCGTGCTGATTGGAGTGCCCTCATTAAAGTAATGATCCGTGTGTACTGGGATATTGGACCATTATTATTAGGAACAAGAAGCTCTTTAGGTGACGAAGCAGGTGAATATCAACATTTTCTCTCCAGCATCCCCCCCATAATGGTTTAATGTGACTGGGAAGAAACTGACAAACAGATTCAATCATTAGTTTGTATGGGTGTATTGTTGTTGGACCTTTGTGGGTTTCACAAAATAGCTTGTCAATGCCATTATGGATCAATAGCTCCGATCAATAGCTCTGCAATTGAAAATTGTGCTCAGAAAGCATTAAACCCTTCTCCACATAATGGTACAAGACTTCTAGTAAGACTATGATCATCGATCAAGGGTCAACAGTTTACGCTCCTTAGACCAGGTTGTGACTCTTTGTATATTGACGATGAATGCCATGTGTTTTTACAACGTCGTTGTAAAAATCGTGGCAGATCGTAGCAGAAATGAATAATTTTCTTACCTGTGTCTGTGCCCTCAGCTGGACTCTGTTTGAGGTTAGAGATAAGCTGCTCTAACTTGAAATATTTGTATTTCTTCAGTCTAAATTGGAGGATAGGCAGAAAAATGATTTAAAAGCATGACTTTGCTTAAAGGGTATACTATACTCTGCTGTGTGGTTCATCTTTCTCACCAACCTGCTAGCCAATAGGTGCTCAGTGAAATGCGCTTCAGTGGGAACTCTGATGTTGAGAAATTCTTTAGCTAATGCACCATGCTGCCTCTCTGAAGCATTGAGTTCTGACTGTTAAAAAAAGGCATAAAAAGTTATCAGCCCCCACTCGTGCAGTATGAGGAGGATGTGTGAGGCTTATATAGCTCGTACTCACCTCTGCTGTGCTCCATTTGAAAGAGAAGTTGAACAGCTGAAGGCTTAGAGCTGAAATGGCCTCATGGAGAGCTTGCATAAAGCTCTGGGGTTTGGATCCTGGATAAAAAATATATTGTTTCCAAAGAAGATTACATACTTTGTGTTTTCAAATATGACTGCCAGGGCTATTATACTGTACTACACATCACTGTTGCAAAACCAGGACACAAGAAAGGCTTTTCAGGACTCACTCTTATGACCACTTTTCGATTACCTGATGCTATGTGGGCCATGGACTGCAGGATGATGGCGATAAAATGTCCCACGTGTTGAAGCTTTGCCTCTGACAGATAAAGGATTTGATTGGTTGCATCAAAATAAAAGTCCCCTGAGCAATGTGCCAGCATAACCTCATTAGAGGAGGATGAAGAAACGGGAATTGACTTGGCCACTAGCAGAAGCACAGAGGGGAACAGGGGGCAGTTTTCAAGCAACTGCATCACCTGGCAACCAAACAGGAAAACAGCAGAGTGTTGAGGTGAGAGGTTGTCCAGTGCAGTTGGGATGAGTTGCCCATCATGGTTCTCCTGGACAGAATGCTCTGTAGCTGCTGAAACATGATAGATGCTGTATTTTAGGCTTGATATTTACCATTTGGTATTATGTTCAGTTTCTCTTTTCCATCATATGCCTGTACCATTGTGGAGATGCTGACTAGGCGCAACTGTGGTGAGGCTCTGTAAAGACTGCTGGATCTCCTGTAGGGTCTTGAATAGAGGAGACATGCTGACCATCTTGGAAAGGTCATGGTCACTTAGACAAAGGGCTGTACTCTGGAGATGGACTAAGGAAGACAGAATCATCTCAGTGGTGTGACATGACATCCTGATGCTTCGGTAAATGAGCCAAACCTTTGTATAAATTTGTTCCATACCTGGCTCATGGGGAAGAGCGTCTGCTTTGGTCATATTCATTGATGAAAACTGTGGATAAAATGTGGAAGAAATAATAATACTCCACTTAATGATTCCAAGATATGCTACAAATAGAGCAAATGCCACCACTGTACCTGTGTATAACACATGTTGGTGGGCCTGGCATCATGAGGACCAGTATGACAGTATGGGAGACCAGTCAAATCTTGGTTTTGCCAAGTTTCTCCAGTCAGCCTGCATAAGAGAGCTTCCACAGACCTGAGAACATTTTGCAGTAATGCTACAGAAGCCTCAGCTGGGGTGATGGGAATGTTCAGTCCCATGCATGAAACAAATTACAGAGAGAAAAAACATTAAATAAAGGATGTGACATAACTTTCATCCTCTCTAAGCACAACAGGTGGGTAGATATGAGTCTTTAGGCAATTAAATACAAGAGTCTGAGGTAGATTTTCTGTGTTAGCCAACAATTGGGCGTAAATTGTGACAATACTGTTAAAGGAATAGTGTGACATTTAGTCAAATATACTTATTTGCTTTCTTGCTGAGAGTTGATACCTCTCTCATGTCAGTATGTTCAATATAAAGCTACGGCTTCAAATTTATGGTACAAATAATGAAATGATCTTCTCATCCAATGGTCAACAAGAAAGTGAGCACGTATACTTCCCAAAAAGACAAACTATTCCTTTAATTACCTTTGTTTTATGATCAGACATTAGTTTCTCTAATCAAATCGCTCATCATCATCATCATCATCATCATCATCATCATCATCATCCAGCTTTACCTTGTGTATCTCTCTCTCTTGCATTGTTGTAGGATGGTTTATCCCTCATTGCATTATGGACTAGCAGCTCTTTAAGAAGACTCAGTTTTTTATGATCCATATTCTCGAAGACATCCTAAAAAAAAACCCCCAAAAAACCCTCCCGCAATTTTACATTGTTTTCTTATGGTTTGAGAAGACCACAACTTTTATATATTTCATATCCACTTGTCAATTGTTTCTTTGAAAGAATTAATTTTGCATTTTTTCACCATACTATACTATTAAACTCACCTTCAGGGTTTCGGTGTGTTGACAAATGTTTCTGTAGAATTCCTGGGTGTCTTTGCGGTGTCGAGCCAGTTGTGAGGCTATGTGGAGGTTCTGATCCTCTAGTTTGTCATACAGAGTTTTCACATTGAACTCCTCCAAATCACAGCGCCCTGACCCAATTCCTTAATGGGAGCAGAAAATGTCAAATATGTAAATTAGAAATGAGCTGAAATAATGGGGGATGGGGGGTCCCATCACCCTAAAGAACTGAGAAGATACTCTCATGATAAATGATGGCACCTTGAAAGCCTCCTAAACTGAGCTCCATAACTCTCTAGCTTTTATAGACTGCCAAAGATGGAGCATGCAATGGATGATAAGTACTTGAATTAAAACTGCACAGGCTAACTCGAAAGCTGGAGATAACAACACAAGTCATTAGAGTGTGATATCGGCTATTATTTTCTTTATCATCAATCAAATGGCGAATAGGCTGTTAACTGCTACCTGGTCATGCGTGATGGCTTCCATTATGATTAGACCAATGGACATTTAAATACCTTATCAAGCTGCATGAATAATGCAATAAGCAACTAAGTGAGAAACATTAAAGCCAACTCTACCTTATGGTCATTTCAAACATTATCACACACCAGTGAGGTCCAATATTGAAAACCAGTCAGATGGAAAAGTGGTGCAGAAGTGTTTTTTTAGTGAAACTTTTCTGGGGACATTTTCAATGATTGGTTTATTATTAGAATATTAAAGTGGTGCAGTAAGTAAAAAGACTGATGGTCTTATTGAATTTAACCAAAACATTTGTTTAAAATTCAACAATCCATGTACTGTATATTTCATAATATAAGCTCTATGCATGGCACTATTAGACTGTTGGCTGTTCAGTTGATCTATCACATTGGTCCAGCTTTACAACTACTGGATTACCATGAAACTACTTGCTACTTTTCATGTGGCACCATTGGCACTAAAATGTATTTTTTACCTGGTAGTTAGTAAATGTTTGCATGCTAACACACTATAGTAGTGTCTCATAACAGCCAGGAACCTCTTGTGTTTTAAAAAGGTAAATAATTGTAGCCAGTTGAATCCCATTGTGAGCAAGCTAAATCACATTGTAATAAATAGTAACTTTACCTCCCTTTGAGACAGCAGGTTCCTCAGCCTCTGCTCCTTCTCCTACACCCCTACTGCCTAGGACACCACCTATGCTTGGGGTAGCTATGCTGAAAGAAAAACACAAGCCACTCCATGGTTTTATTTGTTTTTTTTTCACATATTTATATTTTCGGATTGTGGTTCTATAGTTTAGAATGAGACTGAGCGGAGGCTGCCATGCCGCTTTTAGCTTTAAACATGTCATAAAGGGGACATTGTACTGCATGGGCCACCAGGACACACAAAAATCAACATCCTGAGACATGGATGAAACAATATTCTCCCTGCTGTCACGCCAACAGACCTGTCTCCATTGCAAACACACCCCACTGGACAGAAGGGCTCCCCGAGGCTGCGCCACTTTGGCTTCATCCTCCACTGGGAGATCAGCTTTGTTTTGCTGGGTCGCAGAACCAGCACTGTGGTGGTCAGGACTACAACTACAACCAGCAGCAGACTCAGGATCCCTGTACACAATCAGCATCTTGTCATGACAAAATATCAAGCGCTTATCCATCAAAGTCATACTCCAATATGACCAAATGATGAGTAGACATCAGTCACGCACAGCAGGGATACACACCTGCAATCACTCCCCAGTCAGGCAGAAGGTTGAGTCTGTGCTGCTTGACAATCCCATATCTCACCAGCTGTGCCGGGGTCATGGGCTGGAACACAGATGCCCTGGAATCACATTCTGTCCCCTCCTCACTGACCACCACCACCATACTCCACTCTGGGACAGCACTGTCCACAAATACATACTTCCCTGTTTCTGAAAACACGTGGGCAAACCTGAGTAAGGAAGAGGAATTTTTGGTAAAGAGGGGACATGGTCACAAAATGTGATTTAAAATAAGCAACACTTGAGGCTCAGCCTGCAGTATGGACTCAACTCTACCTCGTGGAGTTGAAGTTTGTCTGCTTCATGAGTATCTGCAGATGTCGAAAGGCTCCAAAGTCCCAGCTGGGGTTACTATTAAACAGGTGGTCCTTTTGATACACTGGGAAGTGACTCAAATGGCGGTCTTAGGTGTATAAATAAAATTAGATTACATACATTAGTTAATTAGACAGATAGAATTACAACATTCAAAAAAAAAAAAAAAAAAACCTCATGGTTAATCATGGGTGAAGTGAAAGAAAGCTGTACCAGTGTGGTTGATGGTGAGATGGAAAATGAGCATGTCACCAGAGGCAAGACAGGCAATGGGGTTGGGGATCCGAGGAAGAACAGCCAGGTCACCATCATCATCTTCTGTGTCTCTCTTCTTTCTGGCTCTTGTATTTAGGAGTTGTGTTGGTTCTGAGCAGAGTTAAATCAGTCTCAATTTATCAAAATTCTGCTTTTTTCCTGTAAAATTATACTAAATACGAGAATCAAAAAGATAAATCAGTGATATACGAGTAATACAAAGAAAATCAATCAAAATAACAACTTAAGTGTATTCACCTGACAGAAACTGACTGATAAGCCCGCTCTGTGTGGGAATCCAACCAAACACTCCTTCAGAGTCAAACTGGACCAGATGGATATTCCCAAAATTTTTTGCATGGATATCTGGTCCTAAAATATCCATGACAGTCTGGAAGTAAACATAAACAAGCTTGATGAGAACTGTGAAGGAAGCAGGTCTTTTAGTCTCTTTGTAGCATTAGGTCATGTGACTTTACACAGGCCACACTGACATGTCATTTACTTTACACAATAGTTCAATGTCTATCTCTAGCACAGCTGTTTAGACACATCTGCTCATTCCCTCAGCAGTAACCATAGCAACCAGAGAGAGGCCCCAGAGGTAAGACAGGTCTGGTGGAGGAGGTAAACAGCCAAGATAAACAGCTTTAATATCACCTTAAAGTCTCACATATACAACGCAAGTTGTTTGAAATGCAGGGTAATGTTTTGGTGTTTGTACCCAATAGAATCTTCACACATATATGTAGGTGATGTGATCTGATGAATACAAATCTAATTTGGACCTATAGTCTATTGCCATGTGAGTCTATTTTTGTTCAAATACACCCTGCCATGGACAACTGGGTGGCATTAAACTAGTTAACTTGTTAACATTTGTTTTGCTCATTACTTTTCTCCTTGATGCATCAATCTTCAATAAGTGCTTCTGCGCAAGACATCTGGCGATCTCCCAAAAGCGTCTACCTTCAGCTCACAAGATTTCCATCACAGATTGGTGGCGTGAGCAGGATCCCAGGAGAACGAGACGTAAAGTTTTCTTTGTTTTTTCTTGCCATGTCTGTGCTTGACAGGATCATAAATAAACTATATATGTTTTCTGCAAATTGGCTGTGAACATCTAAGGCTGAAAGGAAAAAAAGTCGGTGTTCAGTTACTGGGGAGTGTCGAACCCCAGGATGAATTTCTCTGGGTGTGTTGCTCGGGTTGTAGGTGCCGTACAAACCTCCCAGTGTAAATTCTTTCAAAATGTATACATTTGAAGTAAGAAAAAAAGAAAAAAGAGAGGGAAGTCTAGTGAGCTGGAGTGTGAATGGACTCATTGTAGCTTTAATCTCATGCAGATTATATACAATTTAAATGTGTTCAGTTAAATGTTTATGTCAGTGGTCGGTCAATAAATCTGACAGAAAAGAGAACACCAGCGAAAGCATGGTTGTTTAGGGGGCAATGGGTTGCGCCTGATGTAGATAAGACCCACAGTGAACATCTTCCCACCCTTGGGAAGATGTTCTGAGGTGGCTGAAAATGCTTATTTCAGTGTAATCAAGACTGGTGGTGAGTCTATGTCCGTTGGGAAGGGGAGGTTCTGTTGTGCCTTTGATAGCCTCAGAAGCTAAGGCGCAGATTGGTAGAGAGTTCACTCCAGGCGAAAAACTTTGAGTTTTTATCTTATCATCTCAAATTGCTACCACTGATACAGTAATAAAACAGAATAACAGAGAATGGAGATCTTTTGATGCTGCTGCAGTGTTTATTGATGTATATGTTTTTATGTTTAATGCTTTAATGTTAATGTGGCAAATATGGGTAATAATCAGTGAACTGCAGGGGTTAAAAGTAAATCAGTGAAAGTTGCCAAAAGATCATCTTTCTAATAGAACTGACAGGGAATCTTTTTGTATGATGGCACTGCACTAAAATTTGTGGCTGACATAGTTAATGTTTGGGATTTTGAAGAAGTTTGAGAATCAATAACTGTGGCATACTGTGTTTCTAAATAGATGATTTAAATTGTGTTTTCCATGGCTCAAACATGTAGTTTCTGGTAAAATAATGGCTGAATTTTAAACATAAAACTATTTAAACTAAAAGGTAAATGTCCTGTATTAGTGAAAACGACTAACTAGGAACCTTAATCCTGACAATATATGTGGTTGTTAAAATGATATTTCACGAACAAACAAGTTAAAAAAAAAAATTAGGGCTGCTAAATATCTTTAAACAGGACTAAACCCATGCGCACACACAAAATATGCACATTCATAGATGACGAAACTAGCGGAAAATGATGAGACCAAGCAGCGGAGTTGCTGAACTTCTAAATACTTTTTTCTTGCATGGAGAGAGAAGTTCATTATTTATCACTTTCCTTTGGGGGTAATGCAAAGATATCACAAAATCTGCAGCTGCAACATTTTCCAGGTGTCCTGCTTAAATTCAGACTGGCCTCAGACCCTGATAAATGCTACACCCAGCTTTCCACCAACTATTCAATTTAGCTAAACCCTACCATCTGACAAGTCTCTGGGTTGCACCAGTACAATACTAATGTTGTATTTACGCTTTATCTTATCGGGTGGTAGCAGCCTCCGAAAATCCCTCCTCTCATTTATACATAGACTTAATGGGATTGATCAGTAAGTATAGGGTAAATAAAAAATGCGTGTGCTTGCAAGATGTGGCTGACCATCAGTCTGTCAAAAGCCCTGTTGCCTCTCCCTCACCCTTGCCCAGACCATGCTGTTTCTTTCTTTCAGGCTGAGCAGCAGGTGTCCATCTGGCGAGAGCTGAGCAGAGAGCTGAGGCAGTCGGGAAAGGCAAGAAGTATTACAGAGCTCCTCAGCAGACACATATCGCTCGCACCGGCAGCTGGGGGCGTCAGGATCAGGCAGATGAGACAAAAGACAGAAAGAACATTAGACTATTTACCACTTAGAAATCATCGTTCATTTCTTCACTACATTTAGTTTTAGTAGAAGGTTTAGAAGTAAATGAAAAATAAAAGAGATTCACATTCCCATCTCCACATCCAGAGTTCCTCCATGTGGTCCACAGGTGATATTACAGCAGTGGAGCGAGGGTGACACACACTCTCTGGATGCTGCAAGACGCACCTGCCCTGCGGCACACCGTCTGCTCACCTGAAACACACACACACACACACACACACACACACACACATCTAAAAAGGGCTTGAAACGCACAGACTTTCATTCATGACTGACTACAGTACAAAAGTATTTCCCCATCTCACAGTGTTATATTGATTTCTGTAATCACAACGTAAAATCATAGCAAACGTGTCAAATCAATGCAGTGTTTTTCATATTTTCAGAATTTAGCTGTAGTGGTTGACCCTGAGATGTGTGGGGCTTGTTCCTATGCTTCTGGAAAAGTGAGGTTGATGCAAAACATCTTTCTATTCCCAATTTGACTTTGAGGTCAATTCATTTTCTTTTTTTTTTTTTATATATATTTTTTTTTTAATTTTTTTTTTTTATGCCTTTATACGATAGCACACAGTAGAGAGACAGGAAATGGGGAGGCAGAGAGAGGGGGAATGACAGCAAGGACTGTAGCCTCTACACATGGGGCGACTGCTTAGACCACTACGCCACACATTCATTTTCTATTCTATACGGTTGCACAAGAACACATCTGTCTGGCAAACAATCCATCCACACCTTCGACTGCCTTTCAAGGAAAACTTCTGAACGGAAAAAAATACAAATTCAAACATAAAAATGGACTAATTTGGGATGGGAGTCAGTCTGGATGAACTGTTATGTAATATGGGAAACACTGAGGAAATTTTGATGAAAAGATTGCTGCTACTGACCTCAGGCTGACAGTCCAATTCACTGTCAGACGCAGAGCTTTTGAAATCCAGCTCATTGTAGAAGATAAAACCAGTTCTACACAAACATGAGCCATCCGACTGCTGGAAGGCACGGTTCCTACCCTTACAGGTGCAAGAAGAGGAACCTGAAGAAGCAGGTGTGACACAACAAGCCACTGAGATCAACAGAGAAACACTCCTCACAGGTGAAGAAAAAAAAACAATGTGGAGCCCACCTGATAAAAAAAAAAACTCAGTTCTAAATATTTTAATTGATTAAAGAATCAGTTTTAATATGACCTGAACTATCTACAAACATCTGATGAGGTCTAACCGGCTGGTGAGGTAGAGGAGCTGCCACAGGGAAAGCAGGCCTTCTGGGCAGGCAGGTGGTTAAAGGTGCCAGCTGGACATGGGTGGCAGTCACCCATTTTCTCAGCATGGGTGAGATTACCAAAGGAACCAGGGGGGCAGGGTATCGGTTGGTTGGATGCCATGGGACAGACATAACCAAAAAGGCAAGGGTTACTCTTGTAGTTGTCAGTACCTGTTGAATTCAAATAAATTCACACTTTATTTGGAGTTAAGCAATGAAATAAATCTTGAACAAATGAACTGAGATGTGAAGTGATTTGTGGTGGTGAGGAAAGTACCTGGGGGACAAAAGTATCCTGGTGGACATGGAAGGCACTGTGGTATGTGGGAGAGATAGGGACGATAGGTGCCTCCATCACACACACTACAGCAGCTGTTTTTGGATCCCCTGAGCCCGCTGCTGCTGACAGGCATGGAACCGCCTTCGCAGGACTTCATGGCAGAGCTGTTGGCTGGGCAGTAGTAGGGAAATGGACAGCTGTGGAGCATGGTAACAGGGTTATTTATAAAGCTTTAACCCACACCCTGTAGAACCCGTCCAAACATTAAG
>NW_019525166.1:0-52591 GCF_002814215.2 Seriola lalandi dorsalis | reverse complement strand
AAAATTTGCAGCATCATTGTCCATACACTAGAAAAATTCACTAGATAAAGTAACAATGTTTTTTTTTTTTTTTTAAACATTAAGCATTTGTGATGGAGATTAGGAAAAAGTTTCCTTTTTTCATACATGTACCTCTCAATTATAACTGTAGCCTGTAAGTTAAACTCAGTGCCCATTTCAGGCACATTACACCACCTCCACTCTTATCTCAGGCAAAGGTATAATAGTGTGCATACATACCGAAATTAATACAACCTAGGAAGGCAATTTGTTTTGAACTATCATTGCAAATGTAAATTCAAACCCACCAGAGAGAAGCATTTTACACTTCATTATACAGTTGGCGCAGAATGAAAAAGCAAAAAAAAAAAAAAACCTTCAGTGGAAAATAAAGTAATGTGTTTCATTTGTATATATAATCTTAGTTAATCTTTGTAATTAGTTGTGGTCTGCTGTGTGAGATGCAATGTGACAGACCTGTACTGTTACAGTGTGAACCAGGACGGCAGGGCAGGCAGTCGCCCTTGCTGCCTGCTCCAGGGGAAGCACGATAGGTGTACAGAGGACATGGTCTGGGTCCTGCCCCTCGACTGAAATTACTGCCAGACAGACCATCACAGTAATGACCAGCGGGACACAGATGAAGGACTGGATCTCCTGCAAACATACATAATGGTAAAAATTTGAGGAGAGGAAAAATGTGTCCAGATGTTTAGGACACAATACACTGTCTCCCAAGTATCAACTACTAATCCAGGCCAAAGTAAAAAAATAATAAATTTTATTATTGTCAGAGCTCTGAAACTACAGTAAAGAACAGCCTTCCTGCATGCTCCTATGTCTGACTCAAAATCTTAAACCCAACTTTTCCTTTTCATAACTTCTCAAACCAAATAATCCAGAAAAGGCCTCTACATAATTTAAACTTTATCCTACATTAGTACCCTTAAAAATTAATCACAGTAGCTACAAAAACACTTCTAACCACTCAAACATACATGCATACGAACAAGCCATTATCAGCTCATACCAGGTTTACACCAGTGCAGTTGTGGGCAGGGTAAGCAGTCCTGTAGGCTCGCACCTCCAGGGGAGCTTCTGACAGTATTCGCAGGACACAACAGAGCCGCCTCTGTGCCCTCAGGACAATAGAAACCTAGAAGAAAGAATGTGTTCAGTCTTAACAATTTATTTCAAATAGTTAAACTGACTATAAATAAGATGGAGAAAACTCATCTCAGAAGTCAAAGAATGAAAATCTGTGCATAGAGTCTGATTAGTAGATAGTTAGTAGAATATTCTTTCCCCATCAGTTTTTTTTTTTTTTTTTAAATGTATTGTACCTGGTGGACATGGTCCAGCACAGTGCATGCCCCACTGACACTGTGTCAATTTAGATATTGATCCCTGAGGGGTGAAATCTGCACTCCCAGAAACACAAATATATCCTGCAGCACACGCGCCCTGGATCCTTCCAGCCCTGAAGAAAATACACACAGAGGTTATGTACAAAACGACAAGATTCACTGCAGACTCAAAGAAACACACACAGTATAGGCCCACACACAAGAACATTTAGGAGACACTAAAATGTCTGCTTCATTAGATAAACAGAATGATAATTACATCATTTCTAACATTGTTGCCTCCTTTCTCTATCTCTATTCATTATATTCATGCATATTAAGGTGTTAATTTGGCTGTTCAGTGAACCGTGACTCCTGAACATGATATACTCCTGCATTCTGCTAATTGTGAACATAATCAAAGCAGAGATGAGTGTTTGCCTCTGAGCACGTGTCCGTATGTGTATGCATGAGCACAGGACATGCATGTGTTTTATTGTACACGTCATGTGAGTGTGAGACAAGGGCACATTTGAGCTCTACCGCATGCATGCACCGGGGGTTTGATGCATCCAGTGTACCTGCAGAACTTCCCTGAAGGGCAGGGTAAACACTCTCTCTCTTCCTGTAGTCCTCCCTGGTTTGAATGAGTGTATGTCCCATTTGGGCAAGGCTGAGGCACCATGGTGCCTGGAAAAAAAAACAAGATGCAGAAGAACCGAGACAAGATTTATTATTATTTTAAATTAAATAAATAAATTTGGAAACTTTTTAAAAACATTTTTCTCTCCAGGATGGCTCATAATGTTTAACAATAGTGAAAGGAAGAGTTCATCTTTTTGGTAAATAAGCTTATTAACTTGCTTGCTGAAAGTGCAGTGTGTTAAATGTAAAGCTACAGTCAGCAGTCTGGCACATGACGTTTGTGCTGACCACTACATTTTGTACAGATTAAACAAACGAGATATAGTGAGTTAATTTGTGAGCTGTAGAGATGCTGGTGGGCAGATTAAAATCCTCTTTGGTGAAAATTGTTCTTTAAGTGTACCTGCAGGGCAGAATGAGTGTGGTGGGCAGGGCCATGGCTCCCCCACTATGGCCTCCTCACAGTAGAATCCAGGTCGGCAGGGGATACAGCTATTTGAGCCTGGGTTCGGTTGGTACTCTCCTGTGGGACAAGGCAAGGCCAGGGCAGAGCCTTCTGGACAGTAGTGGCCCTAGAAAAATATCCAAATGACAAAGGCGCATCTGAGGGGTGGCACTCAATGCAGCAGTACATTAATATTAAGCAATGTGATACAAGCTCTTCTCTGAGGGATAGTGTTAACAATAAGAACAATGGCTAAGGGAAGGACAGGGAAAGGAATTTAATGGTAGAGAAGGAATACAGAGAGAAAAAGACTAAGAGCGTATGAATAATATTTACCTTGGGACAGAGGAAGACATAGGGAGTGGTTGAAGAGAAGTCAAAAGGGCAGTAGAAACCAGCAGCACAGGGGCCACTGGGGTTGGCCAGTCCCTCAGTGGAACAGTAGTGACCTGCAGGACAGGCAGAGCAGCTCTCGATGGACGCACCTCCTATAACCGGAGTACAACAGATACCAGATCAGACAATCAGAGATCCCATTAGGACGTCTTTCAAATGCAAATGCGAGCATCTAACTAAAGATATGAAGTGGAAAACAAATGATTCAACTCATTACACAATGGTTTGACTCTAACACAGGAAAATGCTATTTCATGATGAGTGTAAACAGTTGGTGTACCAGTGGTCTTGCGAATACTGCCAAGAGGGCATTGAACTGGGGTGAGGCACCCCGCTGGACAGTAGTGGCCCACAGGGCAAGGGCCATTCCTGGGGAAGTTGTCAGAGTAATGCGGTGTTGGTCCCATGGCCCCACCTTGGCAGAAATAACCCTCCAAACAAGACCCTAGACAAAACACCATCAGCTTGGTTACCTATTACTAAATTGTGTAACCAGCATAAGGGTGTGTTTATTTTGCTAAACGGCATCTGTGTGTCTGATCACCTTGTGGCACTGAGGCTCCATATGAACCACAGTAGACTCCAGAGGGACAGGGCGTGCAGGCAGAGAGAGAGTGGGCTCCATTCTGGTTGTTGAAAGTCCCTAAAGGGCAGGGTTGAGGCAGGGCTGTCCCAGAAGGACAAAAATGACCTACAAAAAGCAAATTCCATCAATGACTGTGTCGCTGTTGCATGTAAAAAGGCTAATGACATGATTTATACTGAACACTGAAGGCTTGTTTTCACCATGCTCACCAGCTGGGCAGATAGAGGGCTCTTGAGTGGCTGAGAAGGAACACATTGTCCCTTTGGGGCATATTATGCAGCGGGCTGCTCCAGGGGCGGGACTGTAAGTGCCAGGCTCACAGGGCATCTCACTTGCTGAGCCAACAGGACAGCTATGGCCAGCGGGGCAGAGGTAGCCATGGGAACCATCTGACGGGGTGGGACTTGAGCTACCACCCAGGCACACATACCTGTAGGCATAAACAGGGAAAACAAACTTCATATCACAAATATTGCCACAAGCTCTCATTAGCGAGTCTCAACAATCACTCAGCGAGAATTCATTTTAGAAAAACACAGCTGTGAAAGTCTTGAAAATAGTTGTCAGTAAAGGCAATAGTAAACCAGTCTTTCTAAGCAGAGCACACCTCTTCAGTTTTGCTCCATAAAATTTCATTTTGTTAACCATTTTCAATGGTTAACAATCCAGTAATTAATCCATAATCAACACTGAAAGTAGTACATCTGAACTCCAAGCAGTCAGCACAGTCAATTTAAAAACACCACATACTGTTTAATGCTAATGCACTGACCATTATACGTAGGGTTATAAATCATACATATTCAGTTCTGCTCATTCAGAATTAATCACAATCAGCTGCTAAGTATAGCGTGTTTCCAAAGAAAAAAGATCAATACGTTTTAAAAACTGGGAGCAATTAATGTCAGACAGAACAAAACCACAGGTTTTTTATGGCTAAATGTCTTTGAATTGCACTGAATTTTAATTCTATTACCTCAAAGTGAAACTCTTCTCAGCTCTTACTTACAGCTTATAAAACAGAATAGAAAAAAATGCTTTGGCAGACACAATGAAGTGCTAAAGATACTTTTAAGTGGGTTTTATAGCAGAGAATATTTGCAACCAAATGCAACACTTTGCAGAGTGTGGATCTTGTGCCTCTGAAGACACCTGTTCTCTCTCATGCTGAAACTCAGACATCTGCTGTCCTCAGTTATCTGTCTGATTTTGACATTTTCACACATACTGCCTTCCCTTGGATTTCTAAACAAACCCCATATCCTGCTGACATCTTGGTTGGTCCCTTTAATCCAGGTATAAATCCCACACATAAATCCAAAAATACTTTCAATGAATAAAGGTGAGAAAAAGTTTGCATTAGACATATGGGAGAGACTGAAAGAGCGAGGGAAAGACGGGTTTAATTTCTTGACCACTTTCTCTTCAAGTCAGATGTAAACAGTCAAGTGAGTAATATGAATAATACCCACTACGGACCAAAAAGAACTGTATGCGCATCCAAACTCTCTATAGGAAGATTTGAAACTGAAAAAGCAGAAGAGCAGAAGTGTTTACCCGGCATGACATGGGAAAGCATCTGAAAACTCCGCCATTGCAGGCTTGTCACAAAACAGTCCAGGCGGGCAGAGTGGGCATTCACCAACTCCATTCAGTCCTCGGGAGATGGAAAGAGAGCCTGTGGGGCAGGGGAGTGGATAGCCAGTACCTGTGGGGCAGTAGTGGCCAGAAGGGCAGAGATGGCTTCCACTAGAATTCCCCTGAGAAAAAGGGAAAAGGTAAAGACATGATAAAACTAAGGCATTCAAAATCATGAAACACTGGCATGACATTTTTTATTGATAATACCCATTTTAATTTTCAAGTCTAATAAAGCCATGAGATCTCTAGAGGCTGAAATACAAAAGTGCCCATGTGAATGTGTTCAGCAGTATTGCAATATTCCTATTTGATTATGCAATATCATGTGTGAAGTTGACATTGTGCCCCGTAGGGAATAATGAGGAAAGCTTATGGAGTGACAAAATGGGGGAGCAGAAATTTTTAAGTAAAGTGTTAAGTGAAATTCATGGTAAAGTCAGAGTAAGATTCTACTATTTCTTGTGTACCAGTGGAAATTTAGTGGTAGCACTAGAGGAAACACAATTCATCATCAAGGCACCATCAGTAAGCAAAGCAAATATGCTGGAAATGTGGTCATTTTTTAATATCTATTGTCAAAGTTTACATTACATGTGATGGTGCCATCGGAGGAATCATCAAATAAGAAAAGGGTCATCCCTGGGTGTAAAAACAGTGTCCGTAGTTTTTTTTTTTTGAACAACTTACCAATCATATTTTGCTAGTTCATACAGACATTTTGATACAGTGGTGAAATTTGATGAAACATTGAAATGTCCAAAATACAGAGATATAATTCACTGAGCTGACCAACATCAACAGGTTATGCACCTAAAGAGGCAACAGAGAACAACACCTGATACTCAGTAGAGTTCGGGCTGGTTGATCCAGCAGGACAGTAGTATCCTGCTTCACAGAGTCCTGTGGGCTGGGACAGACCAGACTGAGAGCAGAACATTCCTGTAAGAAAAACCAACAAAATAAAGCCATCATCACAACGATTGTTTTTTAGATGTAATTAGGGTTTAGGTTATGATGACACAGAACAAAACACTGATCCTTTTTCATACCAGCAGGGCAGGACAGACAGGCTTCAGGAACGGAGGCTCCAAGCTGGGTCTGCACAGTGCCAGGGGGGCAAGGAAACTCTAGTCCTAGAGTCAGTCCTGGAGGACAGTAGTATCCAAAGGGACACAGTGCAGGCTGTACAGTACCTTCAACTGAGCCACACCAAGATGATTAATAAGCAGGAGTGATATCTGATGACACCAATGAAATGAACAGCTTCTTTTTTTTTTTTTTCAACTTTTGAGTGTCCAATGTCTTTGAAAAGATACAGCAGCATGATTAAATACATTGTCTCTTTGACACTGTAAAATTAGTTGTCAGTTAGATTAGCAGAGATAAAGAGAGGTGTGACTTCCACTAGCCATCCCCATTTTACCTCAAGATGTATCAGCTCTGCTTCAATTAGTAAAACCTTCCCAGAATGACTTCGGACAATCCCCACAGAATGGGTGTGAATTTGTTGCTTTCATTAAACAGAGAAGGCCTGTGAATATTCAGTAGCTAGCTAGCAACATGTCCATGATCACTGTGTCCCTTATTAAAAATAACTCATTAAAAACATGTCCTCTAGCTGTACTGCATGCTAATCTATTGTGACTACTGATAATGAATTGCAATATCTAGTCCCCAGTGTATGGATCCCCAGATCATTGTTGAATCTTGAATGAAGAAAATAACTCTTGCTGTTCTTGCTGAAGAAAAACTCTAGGACAATCCATTCTTCCCACCTTGACAGTAGAACCCAGGGGTGCAGGTGGTGCAGTTGTCCTGGTGTGTGTTTCCTGTTGCAGAGCTAAATGTGCCTGCAGGACAAGGCATGGGGACTGGTGTTCCACTGGAGCAGAAGAAACCAGCTGGGCACAGAGCTTGATCTGCCCTGCTAGAGCCCGATGTGCAATAAAACCCTGCCCAGCAATCACCTGGAGCACAACAGGGAAAACAAATGGAAAACATCATCTTTAAAAGTCATCGAACTGGCATAAATTGCATTCACACAAATATTAAATCTTATCATCAAAGGACTTTTGCTGTGTATTTTTCCATCTACCAGCTCGTTGCCCCTGTTGGCAGAAAATCCCTGGTGGACAGAGAGATCCAGTTGTGTTGTCAGTCGGGTTCGGCACCGTGGCACCCTTCAGACAAAGAAACCCAGCGGCACATGATCCTGAGGGCTCAACCAAACCTTCAGACCCACAGAACTGACCGGCTGGACACACTAGACACTCCCCTGCAAACACAGATTGACAGCTTTGACTCCAGTGCTGAAAGCAAAACAAGCTTCCTGCCAGGTGCCATCAATCAACGCGACTGAGACGGTTGCACACTGCTGTGCGTCAGTGTCCTGAAGCAAGCGAAATTAAGGAAGATCTTTTCGAGAAAAACAAAAATTTGTTTCGCAAGAATGATTCAGTTTTGAATAGTTGACTGAGGTCCTCAAGAGTTACAACTCACAGAATCGGCCTTAACAACTCCTGTACTCTCTTAATTGGTTTTCAAATTGTATTTCTTTCAAACACGAGCTTAGCCAGTCAATAGTGAAAGATAATTCCATTTGCTTTTTTTTTTTCCGCAAAGGTTCTGGGTTTTTTACCTATGGTGGTGAGACCCTGGCTGGGGCTGTAGGTGCCTTTAGGGCAGGGGAGAGGCTGACTGTCTGGACTCTCCCTGGGACAGATGTAACCAGCTGGGCATGGCAGAGGGCTGGAGACTCCAATGGAGCTGCCCCTGGTGGGGCTGGGACTCAGGAAGTGGCAGTGAAACCCAGCAGGACAGGGATTACACTCTTTCTGGCCTGATAAATCCTGGAACCAGCCTGGCAAAGACATTCAAACAGTGAGGACATCTTCAGAGAGGCAGAGGGAATTTGTACTAAAGAAAAGTCAGTTTTGTATAACTTCTTGTTTACCAAGAGGGCATGGTTTGCAGTCATCTTTGGCTTTTCCTCTGGTCTCATTTTGGTAAGAGCCAGCTGGACAGGGTGAGGGTACACTGCTGCCCTCTGCGCAGTAATGGCCTGCTGGACAAACACTTCCAGATACACTTGACATTGGAGTAGCAGTCTGGGATCCTTCTAGACAGTAGAAACCTGGAGAAAAACGCTTTCTGTAAAATGCTTGCAAAACTACTCATTCATATCAAGCAGGGTGAGGCATCACAAAAACACAACTAAATTATTTTATTTCTTACCTGGCAGGCAGGGTCCAGAGACCGCAGAGAGGCCGGTCCCTGAACAGTAGAAGCCAGGACTACAGCTACGACACTGGGACTCATGCACAAGCCCACTTTGCTCGCTGTCAAAACATGTGAACATTTTTTTAGCAATAACTGCAAACCACAGCAGTAGTCAAGTGATTTCATGTCATTTGGATAATATTTGCTCAGTATTACATCACGGAGAGCATTTCATGCCAAAACCTTAAATAATTTCAAAAGATAATATTATATCCCGAGTCATCGCACATTTTGAATTGCACTAACAAAGCATTAAAGCAAAAATGGATCGTTACCTGCATGAATTTCTGTGGATTTGATTACATCTTAAATATACTAATATACTTTACAAATATTCCTTCTAGTTACAGAGAACAATGTTTAGACAGGAAGTAGTATAGTGCTGTAGGTTTAGTTCAAATCCTACTATCTCCTGTGAATATTATAGATGATGGTAATTAGAGATATAAAGCAGGTGTTAGTCAAATTAATATAACTTATACAGTCACAGAGCACTTTATTAGGAACACATGTATACCTGCTCATTCATGCATTCATTCAAGCAGCCAGCCATGAGGCAGCAGTGCAGTGATCTCAGTGACTTTGAATATGGTATGATTGTTGGTGCAGGAGGAGCTGATTTGAGTATTTCTGACACTGCTGATCTTCTGAGATTTTGAAATACAATAGTTTCCGGAGTTTTCAGTCAGAATGGTGTGAAAAACAAATAACATCCGGTGAGCAGCAGTTCTGCAGATGGAAACACCTTGTTGATGGGAGAGGTCAGAGAAGAATGTGGAGACTGGTTGGAAATGATAGAAAGGCTACAGTACTTCAGATATCTACTCTTTACAACTCTGGTGAGCAGAAAAGTTTCTCACAATGAAAACAACACGTTGAACCTGGTGGATGAGCTACAAAAGCACATGACCACGTCAGGTTCCACTCCTGTCAGCCAAGAACAGAAAACAGAAGCTGCAGAGGACACAGACTCACCAAAACTAGACAGTTGAAGACTGGAAAAAAATGTAGCCTGGCCTGATGAATCTGGATTTCTGCTGAGGCAGCAGATGGTAGAATCAGAATTTGGCATCAACAACATAAATCCATGGGCCTGATCAGCCTTGTGTCAACAGGCCAGGTGGTGGAATATTTTCCTGTCACACTTTGGGCTCTTTTATACCAGTCAATCATGGGTTGAATGAAACAGCTGATCTGAATACTGTTGTTGAGTATGTACATCCCTTTATGGACACAATGTACCGTATTCTAATGGCCATGCTATAAAATGCTTTAAATCAAATCATGAACATGACAGTGAGTTAAGTGGACTTCAGTGGTCTCCCCAGTCACCAGATCTGAATCCAGTAGAACACCTCTGCGATGTGGTAGAACAGGAGATAGATAACGTGAATGTGCAGCTGACGGATCTGCAGAAATGATGTGATGCAATCGTGTAGACATGGAGCAGAATGTCAGAGGAATGTTTCCAACAACTGGCAAAGCAATGAGGCTGTTTTGAGAGAGAAAGGAGGTTCTGCCCAGTATCAGTATGGTGTTCCTGATAACGTGCTCGACAAGTGTATATAGTAGAGTATATAGACGTATTGCAGGATATGCACCTGAATGTTCCTTTTGGGCATGGTTTTGGTACAGAGGTCCCCACAGTGCAGTAGAAACCAGAAGGGCATGGGAATCCAGTCAATGCATCTGATGGTGAAAGTTCAGAGGCTCTCCCAACACATACGAACCCTGCAGCACATGGCCCACTGGGGAAAGTCCTCCCTTTAAACATATCATACAAGCAAGGTTTTTATCACCCTTATACCAGTGCAGCTATTTACTTCTGACTGTTTCTGGAATAAACTGCAGCTGTCTGCAAGATAGATATCTGTGAGAGATACATAACAAGCAACTGATAGGGGTTGCACCGTACCTGTTCCTTTACAGTACATGCCAGGGTCACACAGTAAACACTGCCATTCCTCAATGAGTCCTGACATGTTTCCATAGGTCCCCGATGGACAAGGATTTTGATTTGCTGATCCGCTGGGACAATAAAATCCTCTCTCACAGAGAAGAGGAAGGGTCATTCCTGATGTGTAGAAAAAGAATTCAAAAAGAAATTTAAATTTATTAGAAAACTGATCATGATTTAAAGGTTGATAAACATTTATGTTCAGAGCAGCAAAGTTCAATGCTGCTAAATTCAGCAATCTGTCCACCCATTAGCTTTACCTTGATTTTGACAATAGTAACCAGCAGGGCATGTCTCACAGCTGCCCTGGCCTTGTCTGAGCTGATAGCTGCCTGGAAGGCAGACTTCCTGTCTGGCACTGCCCTGAAGGAAACATTAAATAAGTTTTATTAGACTCTATGTCTAGGCAATAACATGCATCACCAGGAATAATCATGGTGCAACAATAACAGTGGAGATAGACAGACACAGCATAGGAAGAAGACTGAGGCAGTCAAGAAAAATAGGAAGAAAAAATTGATTGACTTAGCGTGTGTAGTATGCAGCAATGCATTTGTCATGACAGAATAAAAATCACATCTGAAGAGGAGGACTCATGCAGAGACATCACATACAGTATTCAGCAATGATGACTGACGGTAGCTTGAAGACTAATACTGGATGGCTGACCTTCTCACAATAATGTCCCACTGAGCAGACATGTTGTTTTGGTCTCTCAGAGCTCTGTCCCCCAGGACAGTAATAGCCCTCTGCACACTGACCACTTGGCTCAGCTCTGCCTCTCTGGTGGCAGTAGTGACCTGGAGGACACAGCTGGCAAGCCTCGACCGTAGCTCCACCGAGGGAACCTGATGGGAAGCACGCAGCGCGCATATTGATGGAAATGAATTCATGAAAAGTTCTGAAATTGAAATCTGAAATCTACACTTCCATTCGTACACAGTGTTTGATGACTTGCAAATAAAATAAAAAAAAAAACACATTGTAAGTTCAGATAATGAAAGCATTAAAAAAGATAACAATGTTAATTCGATGCAAAGTACATACCTATTCCCCCATCAGTTTCTAATTCATACCCACACAAAGGAGCTACAGCACATTTTAATAGGATTCTAGTTGTCCGCCGCGAGACAAGAATACAATTACACGATTAAACCATTTTGTGACTGAAATTATTCATGGGCACCCAAAGGGAAAGAAAAAGGGTTCAATGGAATTTCATGTTTCTCCACATCACTGAACTGCAAAGATAGACAGCAGTTCATGTAAGGATATTAGTAGGAGAAACTGACAATGTGTACAACAAAGGGGATTAAGTGTTGTATTTCTCAGTTTAGCATTGTGTCGGAGTACTCATTCATAATTAATTCATGACCGAAAAAAGGCAGGGAATTACAGACCTGTCTCTTTTCAAAAGGATATGGCACATGTTTTCTTTTATTTATTAAACAGTTCATGCAAAAATTTAAATAAAATAAATGAGATTAGATAAATCTAATCTATCTCACTTCTTATGGTTCCACGAGGGCAGGGCAGAGGAAGAGGAGTTCCAAGGGGGCAGTAGTGTCCTGTGGGGCAAGAGGTGGAATGGGGGTCTAAAGAGCCTTTTGGGCAGTAATATCCTGCAGCACAGGGTCCTCCCGGAGCTTCTAGACCCGTCTGGTTACAGTAAAAGCCAGCCTCACAGGGCTGAGGGTAGGCAGAGCCCAAGGGACAATAGAAACCTGAAAAATAGCCACAAAACAGTATCACAAACAAATCAACTTCAGCAAGACCAATAGTCCAGTTGTTCTTATTCACACATTCCCTCTAGAGATAGAGGATTTTGTCACACCCTGAACTTTTCATTCCCACAATCTTATATTCTGCTTCTATTCACAGTTCACTCACCAGATTTTTCTTTTTCCATTTAGCAGGGGGGAGTAATTACTTTCTTGAGAGAATTTAAAACTGTGCCTTGCTGATCTAACATCAACTTTTATTTCAGTGTTTTGCCGTTTTATGTGCATCACCACACAACTATCTCCAACTCCAGCACTCAGGCCTTTAGGTCTTTAAATAGTGGAATTCGACCTTCAAGAGTGAGGAGGGCCATTTGCATAACCATTAGCATCTATCTTATGCTGCCCTCACTGAATTACTGAACCATTAAGATAATTCCATGATGGAGTGTAATTGACAAAGCCTTTTCTGTAATGCTTGACTTGTTTATAACCATAAAAGGAAAGAAATTAGGCTCCAAACCAAAGAGTGGTTCAAATAAAACCATGATGAAATGGCATCAAAGCTGGAATACGCCATATACACTGGAGACACACACACACTAGATGAAATCAGTCATACGTCACAGCAATTACAGTAAGTGGGACTCCCATGTCACGAGCAAGGAAGATAACGTGTGTGCCTGAGGGGACGAACAAAGTATCACATCAAGTGCACAAGTTCGCTGTGAGGATTTACCCACCCCTAGGGCATATATCTCCTCTGTAGGTGGAACATGCATAATGTGGACTCTTGAGACATGGCGGTGAGTGAGTCACAATATGGTCTGAATCTGCCTGTGGCGCCGTTACCACTTCGATCTTCCAAGCATCTTTCCCTATAATAGAACATGGCAGATAAAAGCATGAAAGATGTCTGAGTTAATATCTTTGTCTGGCAGACAGGAAACCAAGGAGGAGCCACTCTTCTCTTTCAGCATGCTGATTGAACAGTTTTGACTGTAAAGGGAACAACATCTTTGTACAATGTAACACTGTAAGGCAATGATTAATTGCCAAATACTTTAGGGGCAGGCCTAACTGAAAAGCCGCAGCTTTGAAGGACATTTATCACGACACATAAGGCTCTGTATTCTTGTTGAACAGTCTGAAGAAAATAATGAACTGCCCCTTCATAGAAAGCATTTACTGTGTTATTACAAACTGAAGAAAGCCATGTTTTACCAGAATTACTGGAGTTACTGAAGCAGGACAGATTTCGCATCCAGAAGGCGGCGTCTGTCTTCGCAGTATAAATATCCAGTATTTCATGAAGACAGCTGAACAAAGAGGAGTTGGCACGAGGTGTGGGGCTATCTGCACCTCCAGAACAGAAGAAACCTGCAAAGCACAGACCTGCCACAGGGAGGTATTATAGGGGGATTGCAAGAATGGATCTATATTTCATTGTGTGTGAGCTTAGCCTGATAACCAGACTAAACAGTCATTTAGTTTCACTATATCATTTAATATTTGAGTCTGTGTGGAAAAAAAAAATCACAGATTTGAGCAGCGATTCAAAGGTCTGAGCCAATGCTTTCTCACAGTTTACAGCTGAAACATGAAACCTTGTGGATTTTACACAGTTGTGCCCTATACACTCGTTTAAATTGCTTAATGAGTGTGACTGTCATTGACTAATGGAAACCTGGTGAAATCTCCCACCTGTCGGCTGCGAGGCTCCTGGACTAAGGCAGTATCTCCCTGGGGGGCAACGGCGGCAGTGAGAGGGGGAGGAAGCTCCAGGCTCTGGGAGGAAGCTGCCAACAGGACAGGGTTTTGGTGACCCACTACCCTGAGGACAATAGTGTCCCACGGGACAAACATCTCCATAAGGCTGGGAGACAGGAGAAGGCTCAGTGGACCCCAGGGAACAAAAATGTCCTGTGGTAGACAACGCAGTTAGACATCTCACTGAGAACACTACAATAATTACAATGTAGGATAAGTGAACTGTGTGATTCAGGGGAAACTGTGGCTTAATACAGTAAAAGGAAAAGACACTCTTATACTGTAGCTCAATTCTGACATTGTTTTCTAGGGTGAATTACTGGACTGTCAAAACCTGGGATACAGAGTCCAGATGGCTCTGTCAGAGCACTGCTGTTACAGAAGGTGCCAGGGGGGCAGGGGGAGCAGTCACTGAGGGACGTCCTGCCAGTTGACGGACTGACATGGCCCGTCGGACACGGAGATGGCACAGATGAACCCTCCATACAGTAGAAACCTGGGCAGGGTGTGTGTCTCACTTAATATGAACCTTCAGGTCACTTTTGTTTCTTTGTCTGTTTATTGTCTACAAATGTGAGGACACAAGTGTTTTTCTTTAATTACCTGGTGGGCAGGTGTTGCAAGTTGACTGTCCAGATGAATACTGAAAAGTGCCAGAGCTACAGATGGCCGGCTGAGCACTACCATGTGGGCACGCATGGCCAGGTGGGCACTGACATCCTGTGACACAGTCAGATAAAGAAAAGTTAAGACTTTCATCTGGTTCCTCCTTGTTTAAAATAAAACAGGAACATACTTATAAAATAAAGTACTGATATGATTTATCCTACATACACCAAGGTGAACATTATTCATGGAAAAAAAGGATAGCTGGTTTATTTCATCATGCCCAATGTGGTACCATGGAAACAAAGCAATGAAGAAGACAGTGACTCTGAGCAGTATTCGCCCTGTATGAAAATCCTGTGCGAGGCAAGGAGAAGAGAAAGCAGGCTCAGCAGCAGGTGCCCTGACTCTGACAGCAACGAGATGGAGACTATTTATAGGTTCTGGGTCATTTCATGCTCAAATTAGCAAAATGTCTTCTCAATAAAAGGCGAAGAGGGGATGAGGACGCCTTTCAAAGAATCTCAAGGTGTGCATGTAATATTAGAGGAGGAGGAAAGCTCATCTGAGGCATAAAATTGCCTCCATGGTACATGCAGAGTTAGGTTAGGCAAGTAATGGATGAGTTCTGCTTCACACTCACACCACCAGTTACAGCACCAGTTACTACACTAGTTACAGAACAACCACATTGAATGGGAAGACAAATATAACTCAAACACCTCATGGAAAAGAACATAGTTGCAAAGTAACATATTACAGTTCCATCCTGGAAAGGCTTACATGCCAGTAGGTAAACTGCAAAATTATCAAATGTGTTAAAGAAAATTTTAAGTTCTGATGAAACTGACCAAAAGTGATAAGGCTGTCCAATGAAAACCATATGTAGTAGTATAGTTTTTCATGTAAACTTGAGGATTATATGTTCTTTTATGGGTTGAGAAAATTTTCCTGCCTCTTAAATTAAATTATCAGAAAATTCAGCTGTTTGTTTTTGTGTTTATAAACTGTAATTTGCTTTACTTCGTTGTACATCATACAGTATCTTTTCCATTCCCTTTGAGTGAAAAAAGTTCAATATCATTCATATGAAAAGTTGCACTACTGTACAAGCTTTTACAGTGGGTGAAGTAGGAAAAGTTTGGTCTTCTAAACCAGCTTCATCATGTGAGCATATTTTAGCCAATTTGATGGCCTATTTGAAAGCAGACTTACTATATGTGGATCAGACACTGTGTAATAAAAGAAGAAGTACAAAGACTGCCGTGGTTAACCCTGAGCTGACCCCTGATGATGTGTACTGTACCTGGCTGATGTCCAGACATTGATCCTGGTGGACAGAACCACCCCGGGGGACAGAGGAGGTCAGCAGAGATCTGAGCCCACGAGGGGCAGTAAAAACCCGGGTAACAAGCAACACAGTCAGCCACAGACTCAGCTGCAGACTTCCCCAAGAAAGTACCTATATGTAGGACACAAATTATCATGTGAATAAAAATAATTTCCATTCATTTCTTTATCTCCTTCACACACACACACACACACACACACACACACACACACACACACACAAACACACACACACACACAGAGAGAGAGAGAAAGAGAAATTAAATAACATGGCATAATTCACTTGGTTAAGTAGCCAGCTGACCATTATGACAGTTTTATTGGACTACCATTAGGTTTTACAACCTCCTCTGAAGTTCTGGATACATTAAGTCATTATACTGTACCTCTGGGGGCTTTATGGGATTGTACACTTCGTTTGGAAAAAGTGTAATAAAAAGCAAGAGGTCAAACACATTCCTCTTTCAGGGAAATGACAGTGGAGTTCATACTTCTGTTGAACAACACATTCATGATACAGAAAAACAGGAATAATTTCCACCTCTTTCAGGGCTCTGTCTGCATATATTGGGTTTCTACCTGGAGGACAGGGGCTCGGCTTTGCACTCGCTCTAGGACAATAGTAGCCTGCAGGACACACATCACCATGGAATTGACCCAGGTTTGAATCACCAGGACGTGGGGATGGAGACGTGGTATCTCCTGCAACTGAGACAATAGACCTTTATTGGATGTCATTACTCATTAGGTTAGTGAGTGAACTAAAATGCCAGAGCCAATTCCTGTAATGCGAGGACAAAAGAAAGAAAATACTACTAGGAGAAAGCGATGGGGAGTGGTAAATGTTCAGTGGAGACCTCCGCAGCACTGTGGTATCAAAGGCCAGGGAAATATTAAATAAAAACCGAAGTGCAGTGGTAGAAAAATGTGCACAGCACAGTATTTTTCAAGCTTGTGTCAGATGACCCTTGTTTTTTTCATACTAGAAATACCATTTCTAAAATAAGCAGCTTTGTATATTGCCAAACATTTATTAATACTACATGAAGGGCGAGGAGAAGCAGCCTGTTACCTGTGATATTACCCCAAGGTGTGGCCACTCTGGATCCTTCTGTGCAGTAGAAGCCAGGGTCACAGGGCCCAGATGGGGCGGAGAGGCCAACCTTGGTGCAGTAATGACCAGGCATACAGGGCTGACATACTTCTATTGAAATTGCCCCTGATAAACCAAGAATACAGCTCATATATCTGACCTGACAGGATAAACTGGAAATAAAACATGGTATGAATTACTGCAAAGCAAAATATTTCCACTTGACTTATTTTAAGTATTTGCTTTTTGATAGAAAGGTAGAGCTTTCTTTCATTACAAAATGTACACTTAACACCATCAATAACTTCAAATGTCACAAACAGTGTATCTAACTAAGTGTTATATGTCACCATCTATCGAGCTGAAGGTGCCTGCAGGGCAGGGAACCATATAGCTGGTACCCTGGGGGCAGTAGGACCCTGCAGAACAGCGGCCTCCTGTTGGGCCCTCCTCTGGCTGGGCAGAAACAGAACCATGGATACAGAGGTAACTGGGGGCAGCGAGATGATGAGAACAGAGGTGATTGGGAGGGGGGATGTGGGATGAAGGAAGTGATAGATGAGAAAGACAGAGGGAGAGACAGAGCATAAGGACAGTTTCATTATAGACAATAGAGACAGCATTAAACACAAACAGGATGTCATATCTTTCATAGTCTGTCTCTGAACATGATGAAGTGTGTGTTCATTTTGCCTCCGTTTACCCAGGAGAGCAGATCCCAGTGGGGGCAGCCAGTCCCGAGGAACTGCAATATCTCCCAGGAGGACAGAGCACACAGCCCGACTTATTGGACAACCCCATCTGCGTGCTGAAGGCACCAGCTGGGCATGGGAATGCAACACCAGACTGCGTTCCTGTAGATGAATAGCATATAATATCTACAGATGGTCCTGAACTAAACATCACAGGACAGTTTGTGATGACCATCCTTATCTTGATTATGTTCTGTAATGGCCATTTGCATAATTAGAAAGCCATTTACTGTTACAGCCACTTGTTTGGGACTACACACAAAACAAGAGCAATACTCAACAGCCCTTTGCATGCAATAAAGCACATTGTTAATTAATTAATCTCCCTCAGCCTGCAGCATGACTTGTGTCCTACATATATTTATATCCGATGACATGATATGATAACATTGCAGATTTGTCATGATTGTGTTAGAATAGCTGCACTATTGTATCCTACCTGGTGGGCAATAGTGTCCTTTAGGACACAGCATGGGAGTGTGAGTCCCAGACACATGCCCAGTGTCAGTATCCACTGAGCCAGCACAGTAAAATCCTGCTGGACATTTAACACACTCTGCCTGTGGAGGGGCAAATTACACACATCATTTTTTCTACACAGGACAAATACAAATCATGACCACAGATATTCACTGATTAACAGATTAACATTTTAGATGCTTGTGTTGGACATGGCAAAAGCTAAACTATAAACTGTTTACATCATCTTTTATAGGACATACAGATAGTTATAGAGTAAATTATTTATACATTTTTTTTAGTCCAGTCTATCAGGCCAAATACTGTGTAAGACAATATATAAAATGGTAGGTGCACATTGCATTTGGGACTATAGAATATATGAGAATAGAGTATTCTACTTTCTTCCCCACCTGTCCTGATAAGTCCTGGTAGGTCCCTGACAAGCAGGATACCTGCCTATCAGATCCAGGTGGGCACATGTGTCCAGGTGAGCAGGGTATAGCCTGCAGGCTGGTGTTTTCTCTATGTGGACAGTAGGAGCCAGCTGGACAGATAAGAGAAGGGAAAGAGAGCCCTCTGGTGACACACAGGAAACCTACAAAACAAAAGCAATGCTGTTAATCAGTCACAGACATTGTGTGACAGGATTATCCCTTGGTAAATCGAGTTATGTAATTGAATCTTTATCTTCTGACTGATAAAAGACACATACTTAAACACTAATGTATACAATATGTGATAAATTAATACCAACCTGGGGGACAAGGCAGGCAGTCGGAGAGATGACTGTTCCTGGTTTTGTTGCTATAATGTCCTGTGGGACAGGGCAGTGGTGCTGAGGAGCCCTGGGGACAGTAATGACCTTGAGGACATCTGTCACCTGTCATCCCTCCATCCTCTGGTGTGGGTGACCAGGCCCCAGAGAGGCAGTAGTACCCAGCACCACACTGGCCTGATGCAACCCCCTTCCCAGGGGACGCACAGAAGGAGCCTGGCTTGAGAGAGAGAGAGAAAAAAAAGGAGTGAAATTGGGTAAAATTGAAAATTACTGTGCAAAACAGAGCATGTAGAAAAAGCAGCACATTGTACACTGTATGAAGTCCAGGTGAAATTTTCCTGATTTTGATCACCGTTTTTCAATAACAGCTGCATTCTGAAGTGTAATTAATTAATTACCGATTACTGTCAAGGTCGCTCTAAACCCTGAGTGAAATACTTAAGCTTAGGGAAACTAATATTCATTAGCAGTAAATGATGTGTGACCTGGAGGGCAGGGCAAGCAGTCCTGAGGTGCTGCCATCCGAGTGTGAGGGTTGATGAATCCAGCTGGGCACGGGTACTGGTTTTTGGACCAAGTCCCAGACGGACAATAATGACCCTCTGGACACTCATAACTCCCCGGCAGAGAGCCATTACTACTGCCAGGACAATAAAAACTATCCAGACAAAACAAGACAGGAAGAATTTAGTCCTTTACTGCTGTGGTAACAATGAGGTTTGAATGTAATTGTGACTGTGTGTACACAGGTATGCATTTCTGTGAGTAAACATCAAAAGTGCGTACTGTTTACAGTTCTTGCATCAGCTTTATATGAGAAAAAGTGCATATGTTTATGGTGCCAAGAAACTGTGTGTGGCTGATAAGCGAGTTTACCCCTGGGGACAGGTGCTGCAGCTGGATCGGCCATCTTCTGTACTGATGGTTCCCAGGGGGCACTGCTGAGGAGCCACAGAGCCCTCAGAACAATAATACCCTGGTTGTGTGAAGACAAGAGTCAAGCAAGGGATGCACACTCAAGTACACACACACGCACACGTACACACACAAGCACACATACAAACACACAAACACACACACACACACACCCCACACACACACACACCCACACACACACACAGGGGACAGGGTTCGATTTCAAGTGTCAACAGAGCAGCTGCTTACGTTTAGCCCTATTAACTTGAAAGAGTGCTTTGTTGTTTACCTGTCCTCTAAGTTAGCTCTAGGCTTATGTAAATTTTACACTTATTTGTGTTCTTTGCAATTCCCATTTTCTTTTGTAGTTCCCACATGACATGCAAAGTATAGCTTTTTGTTGCCATTTCCTGTCTAAACAATAGGTATCTGATTACATTATCCCAGTGTTGTTGTTTTTTTATTGACTGTCTTCATACATTTTCTCTTGACAATTCTCCCTCTCACTCTCTCTCTCTCACTTGAAAAATCAGTTACAGATGTCTAACTCCAGGGATCTGATCACCTTTCGGGCACGGTCCTCCATGGCTGTCTTTTAAAGGAGGGTCGGGACGATCTGCGCCGCCCAGACAGAAGAAACCTGCCCAGCATTCCCCTGAAGGCGCAGAAAGCCCCATTGCATCGCAATAATAACCAGGGAGACATGGCTGGCAATCCTCCTGAGAGGGGAAATAAGAGAGACAGAGAAGAACAGGGGGAGACAAAAACAGAGAGGCTGTTATAAAATGAAAAAAGAGTATGTGCCTTATTGCAACATTGATTTGGGATTAGATATTGATTGGCTGACACAAGGAAAGAAAGAAAACAATGTACAATATAAGTTACTGGGTAATGTATAGGGCTATATATAATGTAGCACTACTGACCATAAACTAGTTTGCTATATCGAAACCTAAAGTGTTCAATATTAAACAATAATAATATAAAATATAGATAAATAAGCCGTGAAGCAACCAAGGTAACAAATATATAAAATAATAAATATTCATATAATAAATACAGAAAAAATATCTAACCAACCCATTATTATGAAATGTTATTTTGTCCTCCTCCATTTTACATTAACAGCAGTTTTATTTCAAAATGCCATTTTCCCCAATGTCACTTTATTCTGTCAAGGCCTGTTATGTTATTGGCTTTTACTTTTGTCTGAATATATAGTTTGTTTATTCATAATGATTTATTTCATGTCTTATTTATTAATTGAACGTTGGGTCTACATAATTCTGCACAAAACATCTTGAATTGTGCAGGTACTGTAAAAAAGAATATACAGTTCATATACAGATATTCGCAATTTACAAAACAACAAGAAAAATCCCTAAACACCAATTGACAATTCCATTCAGATCTTATCCTGGTGTAATTCTCATTCACTGTCAAGGTGATATGCGAGTGTGATATAAAGTGTAAACGACCTGGGAGACTAATTTGGTGAGGTTAGAGAATGTTCCACGTGGACAGGGCAGAGGATGGATGGTGGCCCTGGGGCAATAATGACCAGCAGGACAAGGCCCTCCTTCTCCTGGTGAGAGACACAGGGAACACAGCTGCCATTTGTCAATCATCCCAAAATAGGAGTACCAGTGGAGAACTATGTCCTCAGATAACTAACAGGCTGACAATCAGGCTGACATATTAGCAAAATGTGGTTACATCAGACTATACTGTACTGTATTTCCTAAATTTGTGAACATGCAGTGCATGTCTGGTAAATACTGCTGTTTACCTGCAGCCTGTGACAGAGGTCTTGGAGAGGTGTTTCCATGTGAGCAGTAATATCCTTCCCGACATGGTCCAGTGACAGCTGTGCCATTTCTGGAAGAGCAGTAATGGCCGCCGTCACACTGCCTGCACTGAGAGACAGACCAGTAGCCTGGGTCAGGACCGTAAGTTCCCTCTGGACAGCCTCTCAAGTCAAATCCGGTTCTTTCAGGGCAGTAAAAGCCTGCAGGCCACAGAACACACACAAGGAGACGCATAAATATGAAGGACACAAAGATTTTGGTTAAATTATAGGTGCATCAGCTTTTTCATTGATCATTATTGTTTGTTTCTGGTTTTTAATTATTTTGTTTGATAATTTATTATAATTTTTTTTAAGTGGTTTTAAGGGCATACAAAACAGTAAACCACAAACCTGCAGGACACAGGTACAGAGTGCCAGATACACAGTACCAGCCTGGCACACAGAGCTCACACTGAGTAGCGTGAGTAACAGCAACATATGTGCCTGGATCACAGGGAACAGGCTGAATGGTTCCCTCTGGGCAGAAGTAACCCTCAGGACAAGATCCCCCTGTGACTCCATCCGTAGGGGTGGATGTCACAGCTCTCTCTACACAGTAATATCTGCAAGAGATTAACGAGAGAAAACAAGAGTGCGAAAAGCCTAAAACCAAATATAACGAATATTATATGAACCAGTGATGGCTAGTTTTAAAACCTAAGTGAAAAAATGGCTGGGAAGTATTTTTTTGTGAGTTAGTCTTAAATAATAGAAGTAGTGTTTATTTAATCAAGAGTCTGGTGTACCCCCCACTGCAGGATCCGCTAGGTTTAGTGAGGCCGGCAGAGTCACAGTAAAATCCCCCCAGACAGGGCCTGCACTCCTCCTGGCTGCGCAGGCCTGAGCTGTTTGACCAGCTTCCTTCAGGGCAGGCAACGGGAGCAGTGGTGCCTGTAAAGATGAAACAAATACCGACTCACATTTCAGCTGCAGTAAACAGTATGCCGAGTATGCAGAAATGTGCTAAGAGATGACAAGAACGTTGCAGTTATTGGGTTTGCTGACACAATACACTGTGACAATGTTTTAGACACTGTAAGCAGGATTTAAGTGCAACTTAAGAGTGGGACACTCTTATAAAGCACCACTGCTGCGTGCAGTATTGGACAGCTCAGGGCGGCTGGCTTTACCCTACAGCAGCATTTCTACAGCATGGGTCAGTGCCCCGAGTCAGACGGAACAAGTGTACAAATTAATTTGAAGAAAACAGTCTCAAAAGTTACAAGATAAATGTTGTCAGGACTTCCTGTAGGCCACCAAATGGTAATTAGCATGAATAAAACATTGTAGCCCTAGAATATAATAGGATAGAATGTTAATAGCCTCACGCAGTATAAATTTGGTTATATTAGCCTATAAAACAAGCTGCATCAGCGCAGGATTACAAAAAACATTATTTTGAAAATGTGGAACCTTCTGCAGCCTGATATATTTCAGGCATCAGCAGTATAGCATCGCTGAAGCACCTGCTGATGGCTGATTGCTTATTAAAAGGAAAACAAGCCAGTAACCTGAGGGGCAGTATTGACCAGGCGGACACAGGGAACCTGAGAGTCCGTCCAGCGGGCTGGGAGAGGATGCTCCCTCTCTGCACCAATAACCCGCATGGCATGGTCCTATGAGTAGAAGAATATTACAACAGATTATCAGTATGTGCTAATGTAAATACATCTGCAGCCCAACATGCTACAGACCACCACTTCTGAGTTTAAACACTTGGATTAATCAAATTTTAAAAAAACTAAACATTTACTCAATTACCTCTGGTACAAATACTGTACATGTATTTTTAGATAAACTTCTCTGAGATAAATCTCCAAACCTTAACAAATACAGTAAATCCAAAGCAATCTGTACTAGAGCTAAGTGAGAAAAAAAATGTTTATTTCCAATTTGGGTAAATTTCACATTTAAATATTTAAAGCAGACACAGGGGAACCTTATTCTGAGTCTTACATAAACCCTTCAAATAGTGTATCTAACACCACAAAAATCAATAACATTAGAAAACTGCAGTAGCCTGTTTGTTGAAATCACAGTAACCACTGAAAATAACTGTGAAAAATATAAGAAAAAATGGAAAACGGTTGAAGAGAAGAGATCTCTCTTCCTCACCTGCCGGCTCTGACAATCCCACAGAAGGACAGTACTGTCCAGCAGCACACGGCATGCAGCCTGCTGGACTGTCTGTGCGCTGTCTCGGGTTGAAGGAGCCTATTGGGCAGGGGTGTTGGTTGTGCAAGGCTGTACCTGTAGGGCAGTAATGTCCTTTAGGACATGGCCTTGGCAAGGAGGCATTGGCTAGACCCAGTCTCAAATCACAGTAGAAACCTTGAAAGAAGACAAATGTTTATTTTTAAATCAGTATGACAAAGCACTGAAGACGTGATGATGGAAAATTAAACACTTATACCTATATTTGTACACTACTTCTTTCAACAAACTTGACAAGTGCAGGAACACACGCATGTGAACAAGCCATCAAGTTCAATACACAAAGCACTTGAAATATATTTTTCTCCAGAGAAGGTAAAAAAAAAAAAAAAAACAGTGGTAACGACTCCTACCTGCCTCACAGACAGTGCAGGCCTTCTGTTTCTCTCTGTCCTGATATGTTCCTGATGGGCAGCGCTCGGGGGCTGCGCTACCTTGTGGGCAGAAGTGACCAGCAGGACATGGCAGAGCTGTAGCCACACTCTGACCAGGGGGACACCAATAGCCTATCAAGTGACAAGAGACACAATGCAATGGGGTGTAAAAGGATGGAAAGGAGATCGAACCTTTAACAAAAGTATCAGTAACAGTTATACTTCTATCGAACGAACAACATTTTAAGTTTTATAATACTGACCTTGGCTGCAGGGTCCAGTCGGAGCCCGGAGACCTTCTCCTCTGCAGTAGAACCCTGCGGTACAGGGCTGACAGCCAGCCTCACTTCTTAGACCTGGCACTGGGGAGAAAGTACCAGCTGGACACAACTCTGGCTCTCCTGAGCCCTCAACTGTAGAGAGAAATAATTGGAGAAGGCTGTCATTCAGTCATCTGTTCATTTGTTACCTTTGCATACCAATGCCTATGCAAGACTACAGGGCACTGTAGTTAATACCAGGATGTCACGGTTTGTTCAACACAAGAGAGGACCCAAAGGCAGTCACAGACCAGAACCACCAGAACAGCTCAATTTTATTAGAGGCAATGGTGCTTATAAAACCTTCCAAGCAGGCAGGAAGGTACAGGAACATAACAGGTAAGAACACAACAACATACAGAACATGAATGACACAACAATCTGGAAAAAAAAAACAGCTGGTATTTATACTGTGAACTGAGTAGGTAATGGGAAACAGGTGAGGTGGGTGTGGCAGTCTTGACTGGGTGATTAGGGAAAGAGAGACAAGTGAGCATCTTGTGGGAGGATGGAGAGCGGCAGGAGACAGAGGCAGGGCGGCAAAAGTAAGCATGGCTGAGACAGGATTCGTGACACAGGATACACTGAACATAAAGTGTGGAGACACCCTACAAAGGTCAACAGTTTATCAACAGACTAACACAAATAGACACAAGATGACTCACATTCATAGGGTGTTGAAACCACCTGAGTCATAGTTATAGCTATTCTAGAGTTTCAGTCCACCTAATTTGCATGTCTGGTCTGTAGAAAGAAATCTGGAGGAAACTTACTATAAAAAGCAAGTCCAATCAATTCCAAAGAGCTGCCTTTTGAATATAAAGTAAAATATGATATGACTTTGCAGACTCTTCTACTATGTTGTATTGGTCTATGATATTTAAGCAGTATCACACAAGAGGGCACGAGAGGCTGTGATTCGATCATCGGTACTCGGCGGCCTCATACCTATGACCAAATGACAGCCGTGCTGATATTCTGTACAACATCACAACCTTGAGTGTGATATTGATTTCATACAGCGCCATATTAGTTAAATAGGCAACAACTGATTATGATTTGTTTGTTTATTTTATCATTTATTTGGCTACGCCAACACAAATAGTGGACAGGCACAAAACACTTTCCTGCCCTGCACACTAGCTTGCTACATTAGCTGTTTTTCAATCTTCCTTCTTCTCCGTACGTGAGTCTACATGTTACTTCAGGTGCGTGCTTAAGTATCCAGGCTTCTTCCCTTCCCTTCATCCTCTTCTGACGACCATACATAATGTAATTCAAATATTTCTGGAAATATATTCATCTTTGCAAAGTTTGTGACAATCTAAGATAGATAACGACCATAAATGTAACACTAACTAACTGTTGTATAAACTGTTCTTATAACTTACTTAATTGATGGTCTCAGTTTGTCTCAGCACCTTCAGTCTAATACTGCTTAAGGTTACAATGTGCTCCACTTTCTATATGAGAATTTTTTTTTTACAATTAAATGCAATTATAAATATTAAAAAGGAGTATACTAGGCCCAGTGCACTGCCCATTTCACCAACCACCAGAATACACAACTATTAATACGCTTCAAAACTGTGTTGGCAATTTATCGATACAATTGTTCCAAGGCAGTAAAGCAGGGCTTACCACAGTATGTCCCAGGTGGACAGACACTGCCTGTTTCTCCATCTGTTGGTCTGGCCTCAGTGGCTTCTCCTACACAGTAATACCCAGGGGAACAGGGGCCCATTGGTAGAGCCAAACCTTTTGAGCAACACACAGTGCATTTGTTATTTGTATTTTATATGCCCAAAACTATTACCTATATGTTGAGTAGAGACTGACATCTTGTCCTGCTGAATAGCTGCACTTCTCAGGGGCCTGGAATTAAACTGCCCCAGGTTTATCTTATCTATTTCTTCACTGTTCATATACTATACTCTATCATGCTCTCAATAATGAGACCACTGACATGCTGACTGTGGGCTAGTGACTACTGTGCATCACTATGTATTTTATTATCAGTGCCCAAGTACCTGAGATGTTGCAGAAGGTTCCCGGTGGACAAGGCAGGGGCTCAGAGCTACCTAAGGGGCAGTAAAAGCCCACCTGGCAGCGCCCCCCTGTGGAGGTAGCTGGGCATAGACAGTTGGCGTTTGTGTAATTGTCCAGGTCAAAAGGCTGGGAGTTCCATGCAGCTGACACGCAGAACCAACCTGAGAGGAAAAAACACAGCAGGAGACAAAGTGGGAGATAATGAAGGTGATATAGTGAAGTTTTGACTGCTGCCTCTCGCCGACTGTGATCTCTCTGACCTTCTCAGCACAGGGTGAAGAAAGATGCTCAACGGAGCAGCAAGACAGCAGTGCAGAAATATGAGGGAGATGAGTCAGCCATGGGAAAAAGCAGGTAGCCATAACTCTAATATCTGCCTGAGACTTGAATGCATTTTGTTATTGATATATGGAGCTAGGCTGATTTGCAGATTTGCACATAAATAAATAATATAGAGGGGATTATTTAAAAGCTACTGTTCTTGCTGAAAGGCTGAAATAAAAGTGTATAAAGAGAAGTAAAATATTGACTGATGTGGCTGGTGTTGTGTCATAATGTTTCGTGCTTAATGTGCACTCTTTTTTTTTCCCTACCCCCAAAGTCTCACAGACTGCTTTGGACTGGCTTGCCGGCCCCTAGAGACAAATAGGCTCGCACAGAGGACAAAGTCCTGACACTGAGAAACTAGGCCGCATGGCTGTGATTCTATCCTTGGTAGAAATAAACAAAGACACTATTACTGACCAGCCTTGCACTTTCCAGACACTTTGGTCAGCCTCTCCTTCTCACAGTAGTGTCCTGGAGGACAAGGTAGGCAGCTGTCCAGACTCTGAGTCATGGGCTCTGGGTTGTAGTATCCACGAGGACATGGGAACTGGGTGGCATGCCTAGTACCTATGCAGACAATACAATTAGATTTTAAAAAGGTAGCAATGTTGGTGTTTCAAATGCTATAATTTTTACCTATATTGTAAAAGCTGGGGGGAATAGTTTATCAAATCAGAGAAAATCTTCAGTGCAACAAAAGGCTCCTTTTTAGACACCATGCTAGTTTACAATATATCAAAGTTTACAGGATATTTATGAAGAATCATAAGCACGATTCTTTGTGATTTGGGCGAGTCTACCATCAGGGCAGTAGAATCCAGGAGGACAGGGGAAGATGGTGAAGTTGCCAGTCTTTTCTGGACAGTAGTATCCAGCAGGGCAGCGGGAACACAGGGACTGGCCAGTGAGGTTGGTGTATGTTCCAGCTGGGCAAGACAGTGGACTAGCACTGCCCTCAGGGCAGTAATGAGCTGGTGGGCAAAGACCTCCTTCTGAGCCTGGAGAAGAAAAACCAATTAGATGTGATAAATTACTGAGATTATGACTGCTAAGCCTTTAATGTGATGAATCCTGTGATAGACCCTGATTAATTCAGTAATCATTCATTCAGCAAAACACCCTCACACATTCAGATTTTGTGCATTTATCAGCATCTGTTTCTCCTCTATCTGATGCATATTCATAAGACTTCTATTCACACATTATATATTAGTTCTGCTCTCCACTACTTCAGTTCATGCAAGAAATGTGTTAATTAATAATCATTGATTAAGGAACTGTTGAATCATTGAGTTAATATTTGAAGATGATCAAACCAAGTTTACCCTGCAGAAAGGATTAATGGAGTTAATTATTGGGCCTTTATCCCGCAAGCACAAATGAAATTAACTTCTCACGAAAAACATAAAAAGTCAATATTTTGTCATTTTACCTGTAGCTGTTGTATCTCCCCCTGGACAGTAGAATCCTGCCTTACACACGCCGGATGGATGAGTGAGACCTGCAGTACCACAGAAGTGACCCGCTGGACATGGACTACAGCCAGAGATGTCCGTCAGATGAAGACTGCAGCCATACACACACAAACATATACGGTTAAACAGTAAACAAAAAAAGGTTAACCGCTTAAGTTTATGTATGTGTAATATTTTGGCCTACCCACCTGTTAGAGTAGGTCCCTAGAGGACAGGGCAGAGGGAGACTGGTGCCCTCAGGACAGTACCTCCCCTTTGGACATTCTCCTCCTACTCCTGTGCTGAAGTTGCCATCTGGGTTCTGAAAGTTTACACCTTGAGAAGTTGTACATTTCAGTTAGGTTCAGTCTTCAAATCCAGTTCAGCAATACAAAAGCATTTGTACAGCAGGTTAGATGACGGGTAATATTTGACATATGGCTGACATGTTGTCTACTAATAAAAGTCTACAAGTTTGCTCGTATGATACATGTGTACCTGCTATGCAGTAATAACCAGCCTGACAGGGCCCAGTAGGTTCAAACAGACCCCAGTCCTCACAGTAGAACCCTGTTGTCAAAAAATGGAGAACATCATTGCAGTAACAGTAAAGCATGGAAATCATTAAAATGCTTATAACAGATCCCATCACGTCTGAAAGTATTCCTCCTCTAGTTAATTAAATGTGATTATCTTCTATTATGACCTTTGTTTAAATCAAATGGTTTCAACACATCCAGCAAATAAATCACAATTTAATGCATTAAAATTCAACTAATTTCACCAACATTTTATGGAAGACTTCCCAGTGTCTTGCAGACAGGGGACTGAAGACAAACATGTGACGATACTCTCACCTGCTGGACAAATGAGGCACTGCTCCACTTGGCTGAGGCCAAACTGAGGGCTGTATGTGCCAGGAGGGCAAGGCAGGATGCCTTCAACACCACCACCAAGACAGTAGTGTCCTACTGGACAGGGCTGGACACCTTCTCCTGATAGACAGTAGGTCCCTGAGGGACAGTCATCACATGTTTCTGCCCCTTCATCCCAGAATAAAGGAAAGAAAGAATAAATGAAAAGTCACCTGCTTTTTATATTTCACATTTTGATCCCTCATTTATCATACAGGTGCATGATATTTTTTTTATACCTGTAGTGTTTGAAAAAGTTCCATCAGGGCAGAGTACAGGAGAAGCTGAGCCCATGGGACAGTAGTGTCCAACTGGACAAATGTCCCCTGTCACTCCACCTGAGGGCATTGCTGACACAGCCCCTCCTGAACAGTAATACCCTATAAATCATTAGATACAAAATTTACTGTCATAAACCACAGAGATGATGATGATGCTCTCATCTCTCTTGTATGAGAGGTAAGAAAAGAAAGAACAGACAACTTCACCCTCCATAAAATGAAGTATGAAAATTAATGTTGTAAAACATCAAATGTGCTTTTCAATAATGGCACAGATAACTAATTCTCCTACCTGTGTCACAGATTCCTGAGGGCTGGCTTAGTCCTGTACTGTTGCAGTGGAGTCTTGGAGGGCAAGGCCAGCAGGAGGACAGGTTATGGGCTCCCACAGTGCTGCTCCAGGTTCCTGCAGGGCAGGGGTGCTGCTGGGGGTACTTGGTCCCTCGTGGGCAAACATAGCCTGCAGGACAAGTACCCCCAGAGGCCACAGTCACCTGTAGGAATGTTGGAGTAATCATGTGAATATTACAAAGTTTGATCATTTTGGCATTCGGTTCCAGTTCGACGTTTAAGCTGTGGGCAGTCTGAGTTAATAGCTGTCATTCATCTCCCACGCACTGCAGCTTATCCAAAACACATTTCTGAAAAACAGTTATTTATTTAACTAATGCAGAGTTGAACTGAACATGTCTCTAATTCATATTCATATCAAATGAGAGAAAACACTTTCTGAGTGTGTGGGAAATTAATGGCTGCCATTAAAATCAGCTACACCTCTTTAAGCACAAATACTCCACTTAAGAACCAGGATATTTCCACCTCTTTAAATTGCCCCATGTTTTTCTTTCTCTTTGTCCTTACATTACCTTACTTTTGCAAAACCAAATTAGAAGCACAAATCATCAGCAAGCACATAGCAGACAAAATGTCAAAGATTTCATCATCATCTGAAAGCAGCATGGTAAATTTGAAAGGCATTATAGCCTGGTTTCTTTTTACATTGCTGCATATGAATAATGTTTATAGACTGAATAAAAAGCAACTATTTTAACAGCAATTTGGTTATCCAAACATAGCAGTCACTTAAATTCCTGAGAATGAGATGATTGAATGAATTATCTTATTATCCATGCACAACCTCAGATACCAGGACGGAGACACTTTATATCTTGATTTTACATAAAGACACAAGATAAAACCAGTTTTATACTGACCACTTCTTAAAATGCTGTCATGTAATTATGTTCTTCTTACAATTTCATACTATTTGTTTTTTTTACTTTTTTGGATAAGCTGCTGGAAGCCATATTATCAATGTTGTTATTCATCTTACTGGAGTGGCAGTGGAGGCTCCAGAGGTGCAGTAGTGTCCCGGCTCACAGAGACCCTGCGGGTTAGAGAGACCGGCTCTGCTGCAGAACCAACCAGCTTCGCATGGGCGACAGTGCTGCACAGCATCACCACCAGGCTGGTCAGAGTAGGAACCCTGAATAATCACATAGCGTCATTTTAAAATATTAACTATCTTAGACAGAGTAAGAATACACATAAGAAGTTGACTGAAGAATAGGTATGAGCAGCTGAATAAACACCCCAACATTCTTTCACACACACACTAACACATGGATACTGACTGGAGGACAGGGGCGAGCGACAGAGGACCCTGGAGGACAGTAGTGTCCCGTGGGACACAGTGGTGCCAGGGACAAGCCTGTCTGGTTACACAGTCTGCCTCCCTGACAGTCCACACATGACTGTGCACCTCGATGCTGTGGAGGATTTATAGACAAGGGAATAACCTTGAGTATGGCATTATCTCATTATCTAATTTTAACTGTACAATTTCAGAGGAGCAGCACTTGGTGTTCCGTATGGATGATTTCCTACCATCTGAAAAGTGCCAAGATGACATGGTTGTGCCCTGAATGCCCCCTCCAATGTAAAATAACCCTTTTCTGCTTCATTCTGAACAGGAGAAGCTGAGCCACCCGTACAGTAGTAACCAGGAAAACAAAGACCCGAAGGTGAGGTGTTGTTGTAACCTAAACAATAGAAACTGACGAGGAGAGAAGTATATTAGCCTCAATTTCACAAAGCCCTTTTATAAAAATCAACTGATATCAGAACAATTGTATTGGAAAAAATAACAGTGAGTGAATATGAGTGACACTACCCTGGTGGACAGCTGACACACTCCTCAGGTCTGCCGAGGCCAGTTATATTGTTGAAGGTGCCGGGGGGACAGGGGAGGGGGGTAGAAGAAGCTGGAGGGCAATAACTTCCTGCTGGACACAAACCTCCTGTCGGACCATCACCTGGAGTCTGGACATATTCACAGTGCATACATGTAAAGAGAAGCAAAAATTTGCTGTAGGGAATAAGGGAATAATTTCATTCCTAAAATGCCCATTCCAAGTAATGGAATGCAATACATAAACTGTAAAATGTGAATTTCTGACACGGAAAATCAGAGATTGTAAAACTATCTTGTGGTGGTAGTTTGATTTGAGTCACTGATATAGAAAGTTGCTCCAATCTTTTTGCTGTACCTCTTCTTGATAAAAAAAAAAAAAAATCAGTTAGAGAATATGTTATCATTGATTTAACTAAATGTACTTGTGGGCCTCAGGAAGACTAGCACTTCATGGAAGTTACTGAAGAACAAAATGTATAAAGAATAGGATTAAAAATTCATGACTAACAAGCTTTGTTTAATAAATTATTAAAACAGTATTCTCGTACTGCAGACTTGGCTCCCTCTCTACAGTAGAAGCGCTCTTTGCAGCTTCCAGAGGGCTCTGTGAGTCCCACACCAGAGCAATACTGGCCTCCACCACAAGGGGAGCACTCAGACCCATCACTGAGAGCGGAGCGAGAGCTGTAGGTTCCTTCAGGACACGCTTCTGGAGTAGAAGTGCGCTCTGGACAGTAAAAGCCCTATGAAATGTGTGAGAAAAAGAGAGAAAGGAGAAAGAGAAACAGACTGTTACTATCTGAGATCTTATTTATGTAGTGGAAAGCACACCTATGGAGAAGTTACACTGTCTCTTCCATGCAGTAAAACATTTTTTAAATGCTAGATATTCCCACAGTACCTGAGGGCAGACTAAGGGCGAGTGAGTTCCCAACCTGCCACAGTAATACCTGGATGGACATAAAACACACTCCTCTCCACTGTGACCAAGTGTGTTGTTCCTGTACTGGCCGGCCTGGCAGGGGTATGTATAGGGGTACCCGGTCCCTCGGGGGCAATAGTGCCCATCAGGACACACCCCCGTCTGAAACATTACAGAATACAAGATAATCGTGTCATTTATTTTGTAAGTATATTGTTCACCTATGTTATAAATATCTTTAAAAAAAATGTCTCATATGTATCCATTTACTCTGTATATGATTATATAATCATGTAAAATTACTACATCAGAAATGGGTCAGATATATTTGTTCTTCAAACACTGTACAGATCATTTATGTGGTGACTTACAGGGCTGGTAATAGGCTGCTCTTGAGACTCCTCAGAGTAACAGTACTTCCCCTCTGGACACTGGACACACTCGCTCATGTCACGGAGACCAGGAAATTCACTGTAGCTACCATTAGGGCAAGGAATGGGGTTGGGATCCTGTAAAGGAAATTGCATTTAGTAGTAGTTTAATGCTCCAAAAAGCAGACTAAATCAATTAAACAAAATTCCTCCATTGCTGTATGTATCGTTCTTTGACTCACAATGCCTCCTCCTGGGCAGTAGAAGCCTCGAGGACACAGGGTGGCTGAGCGCTGGGGGTCTCGGGCCAAACCCTGAGAGCAGAGAAAACCTGGGGGGCACACCATGACGCTTAACATGGCTTCCTCACTAGTGGTCTCATTACTGCAGTAGTGGCCCTGCAGGCAGGGAGAACACTCCACAGAGCCCTCGTCCTACACACAAGAGAACGTGAAGGAAGATTCAGAGAGTTAAAGTTAAAGATATCAACTAGTATGGGGGAGGGACACAGAAAAAAAACAGACTGACAACGCAAGGGAGAAAAGATATAACATAGAAGATGCTGGAATAACATTGATACTGCTTCAATGTTGAGAGCAAAAAACAAACGATAATAAAATTTAGCTGCTCATCTTGCTGACATTTACAGATGTACATACATGGTGAGTAATGTAAGACGATATCAATGTGGGCGGAAAATGCTAATCTAAAAATAGGACAATCAAAATTGCTTATGGAAGGACAAGACTAAAACACAAGTACTGGTTTCCACTGGTTCTTTCATTTGACCAGTCACAGTGGACTCTGTTAAAGATGGGGCCTTACAGAGTAACTGCCAGCTCCACACACTCTTGGGTTGACAGTGGCTGAGTGGGGACAAAAATAGCCAGCAGGGCAAGCAGAGCAGTCCTCCAGCCTCCGACCTCCTTTCAGACGGAGAAATGTGGAGCTGGAGAAAGACAGGATAGAGCGGATGTACTAAATCATATTTATTACACCAGCTTAATCCTTCATTTTACCGGTTTTATAGCAAAGTCTTTCCATATCATCATCCTCTTCATCATCACACACACAATTACTGCTTACGGTGGGCATGGTGAAGGCTTGGAGGTGCCCTGCTGACAGAAGGAGCCTTCAGGACAGATCAGGCAGTCTTCTCTGTGTCTGTTACCCATTCGCATGCTGTAGGTGCCTGCAGGGCAAGGAAACTGGGTGCCATATGCAGTCCCTGGTGAAGAAACATCGACACAGTTATATCTACATGAATGAGTCGTGATTACAACTGTGGAAGAGAAAAATCTTATCTATAAAATAAATGTATGTAAAGCTGTATTTAGTCTTGAACAGTTTGCAGAGTAAAACATGTCTTTACTTTAAAGATTTTGTTTTAGTCTTCTGAAGTAAAGCAGTAAACAAATGCATCAGTTTAATATACTGTAGATACTACCAATATTACCAGCTGTACTCATGTGTACCTTCAGGACAGTAGTGTCCAGAACTGCATCGACCTGACGGAGCTCCAGACCCAGCCAAACAGTACCAGCCCTGTGGGCACGGCCGACACTCACTTTCAGCTTCCAATCCACTGTGACCATTCCATGTCCCCACGGGACACTTGTACTGGGTGGGGAACATAGTTCCAGGGGGACAATAATGCCCCGCAAAGCAGGAGAGTGGTGGTCTCTGGATACCACCAGTTCCTGATGAAGTATAAATGATATAGGCATCAAGGTGGGAAAACTTCCAAACAAGCTCCAAGCTATATATTTTCTTGATATGAAGTAGGTCTAGACGATACTGACACGATCAAATATCACTATACGTTTGACCAAATACCTTGATGGTGGTATAATTTTAAAATATTTTGGGAATTGTTATTATAGCTTTTAAAACATGTGAACACACAAGAATATTTTAGGAAAGTAAATGAATGTTAATGTGGATACAGTGATCAAACTCATAGAGACATTCATTGGTAATTCTTATTTATAAGGCAGAAGCAAATAAATTAATTTCTTGTGATGCTATGAAATATCAAACAGTGCTTTTAAATTCCAACTGAACATGTATTTGTGTGAAGGATGAATGGCACCTCGAAGACAGGCATATCGCGCTGGGCACAGTTGACACTGTGAGCGATCAGTGAGGTCAGTGCGGTTGCTCAGTGTCCCCGGTGGGCAAGCATTAGTTGGGTTGTTGGGTTTCGAGGAACCAGGAGGACACACAAACCTTAGGATTCAGGCAAACCGATCAGAATCATAGAATAACAATGCCTAGGCAGGATTACATTACAGGCAACAAGAGAATTTTTAATGCATGTGTGAGTCTCAGTAGCCGTTCATATATACAGCATCGGAAACACAAGTTTGCAGTATCACTGAACCGTGGTTGACAGAAAATCTGAGATTACTTACCCTTGCATGCAGTCCACATCAGGGGCTCTCAGAGCTACCTGTGTGCAGGCCTTCCCTGCATAGCACTCTCTGCAATCAGCCAGCTCATCCTGACCCTCTAGGGGGTTGAAGGAGCCTGGCGGACAGGGCACAGGGTCGCTTGTCCCCTCAGGACAATAAAAGCCAGCAGGGCATTTGAGACAATCCTTCACACCTGGAGGAAATGGTGACAAACATATTGTTGTTGTGCTAAGATGAATGTAGGTTTGGAATACACTGTAGGCCTACTTTATTAGGATATCTGTTAGGATTCATATTTAAAGCCATCAGTTGGCGTTTTGTGATCTCCCCCTGTTCTATACTTACTGCTCATGTAGCACAGTCAGGTTTCCCCTCATCATCTTTTCTATAGTGGTCTCACAGCTCCAGCTTGCTATCAGCAGTTGTGTTTTTTTATTGACGCATTCTCTCTTTGCCCTCTTGGCATCCATCTGTTGCAGTTTCTCATCCATATAATCCGGTTCATCATGGTAACTAAACAACACTTACATATTTATACTATCACTGAATTCTTGTTATGATAGACTGCTACAGCACCATAATAGGTTTAGCTGAGCTTTTGAGGGAGCTGTTTCCAAATAAGAATTTTTACTTGGCAAAGGGAAAATATACATGATGAGTGGTATATAAACTCACTTATTGCCCCTTGATGAGGGGTGAAGGTGCCTCGAGGACATATCGCTTCTTCCAAGGTGCCAGCAGGGCAATATCTCCCCCGAGCACAGGGCAAGCCAGGACCCGATGAGCCTGTGTCACACACACACGCACACATGCATAACATACAAAATGGGACAGTGGGCACAGTACATCCTGCAGTAACATTTTAGCTCTAAATTTGATCTTCATTTCATGTTCTTTGGCTGTAGTTACCTACTCTTATGCAATTTTGTTTCAGCATTTCAGTATTTGTTGCTGCATTGAAGTCAGTGTATTAGTGCTAAGACTTACCTGCAGGACAGAAGCGTCCTTCTCTACATCTCTTACAGGCTGCCCTACTTGTCTGACCCAGTTGTTCCCCCGCTGTACCAGCAGGGCAAGGTGACCCATGAGGGGTGGCGGTGCCTTCTTCACAGTAAAAGCCCTGTGGGCACAGGAACTGGGAGGTGGGTCTCCATGAGCTGCCTTCCAGACAGTAAAACCCTAGAGAAAAGTATTTATAGGTAAGGTCATAAGAACATTTTTTACAGGATACCATATGTGGTAAAGTCATGCAAAACCATTAACTAAATAAAATTGGCCAATTAGACCAGAGACACTGTAACTGAATGGTTACGTTTGTGGTTACAGTGATCTGATTTTCTGCAGAAATTTAAAGTCTTTGGGATTGAAACCTTCAGTATAACAACATAGAAGGTTTGCCAGTCTACCTGCAGGACAGATTGTGCAGTCTCTCAGCCTCTGCAGACCTTCTTTAGAGCCATAAGTCCCTGCAGGACAAGGTACAGCTACACCGCCTACACAGTAATGACCTGGGGCGAAGAAAAACATGCTCAAATACATATTAGGCGTCATCCAGGAAGAAAGAAAACTGTAAAACAAATGACAGTAAGCAGTGATAAACACTAACCTGTAGGACAGATCATACATGCTAACTCCTCCCTCGCGTCTTTGTATGTTCCTGGTCGACAGATGTTGGGTTGACTCGATCTATGCACTGATTGGCTCCAGCGAGGGGCCGCCGATCCCCCGCATAGTGAGGACGTAGCATTACACCTACGGCAGAAAGTCCGTTCAGGTGTGGACGACCAACCAGGAGGACAGGGAAGAGGCTGTGACATGGCATTATCTGGACAGTAACTTCCTATGGTAGAAAGAGGACACATTTGGTCATTTCTGGTGTCCTTAATAATCACAAATTGACATTTTAATTATTCAAATCCACTTTCAAATGGTCTTACTGCATTACCTGCTGGACACCGAAGACACTGGATAGTGCACACAGTTGAATAGAATCCAGGGGCGCAGTCATTACACACAGTGTGATCTAGGCTGGGCTCCTTGCCAGGCCCACACTATAAGGCATATATAAGAGAGCAATTAAAGAGCAATGACTTTGATTAATTCTATATTCTAAACACAGTTCACCGACCACAGGACTGTCAAGGTTTTTCTTTCTCAGATACAAAATGTTTTTTTAAGAGGATGTATCTGGATTTGATAAAGTCTGCTGCCATTGATACCTTCTGAGGGAAGCCAGAGTTGCAGACAGAGTCTACGGGGCAAGTCAGACACTGTAGGACCCCCTCAGGAGAATGTTGTCCTGGGAGGCATAATGAAAGCGTCCCATTCGCTGGGTCACATGAAAAACCAGCAGGACACAGCCGACAGTTCACTCTGTCCTCTGAGCTGATCAGACCTGGAAAACAAGGCTGCAACATACAGAAATGAAATGAGTAAAGACAGTATAATGACAACTATATTACCTGTCATACAGCATTAAACACAGTATTTGAGATATTTAAGGTACACATGCACATGATGAGGGGAAGAAGTGAAACTAAAGGTGAACAGATCTTTTTCACTGTGGCATTCTGACTTGAAACACAGGTGTAATTGATTCTTGACTGCTGCATTACATTGCTGTAATGACTGGTGTTCACATCCTGACACGTCAAAATGTCTGCTGTGAAAAAGGTCTATTGGCCTGCTAGGAAGAAAAGCAAAAGAGGCTATTTCTTTAGCTTTCAAAGGAGGCCGTGACAGAACAGGTTTAGGAGGCACTGAGCTGTATGATGATGTCAGTACCTTGCAGTCACTAATACTGCTTTTTCCTGTGTAGACGTTGAATGTTCCGGCTGGGCATCTATGAGGTGCAGATACATTGCCAGGACAACTATACAACAGAAATATATATTACAGTTAAATGTCTTACTAGTGGTGATAAAAACACATTTGACTATTGACGTTTTATTTTCGATTTTTACATGTGATTCCTCAAAGGAATAAAAAGTCGAAACTATGCATTTTCTTAATGCGCACAGTAATTTCTAAGACTGTTGATGACTCACAAATAGCCAGAGGGACACTCTAAACAAAGTTGGTGGGAGAAGAATGTTCCTCCTGGGCAGTGAGCAAGGTCTGTCTCTTTGCTGATGAGGAGGTCTGCACTCCCTTCAGATGATTCTTACACGAATAAATGAATGTAAGGAAGGATATAGAAGTCTACAAGGTGGTTTTGATTCTTCTTAAATTAGTTTCATTAAAAAAATACTGTAATAAATAAATATATAAATAACTAAAATAAAAAATAAAAACAACATCACTTTTAACAGTCATTGTTCTTACCTGAGGCCAATCCAGACTGTGTCAGTAGCAGAAAAATCCATGAAGCTGAAAAACAAAACACATGCATTATTTTCGATGAGCACGTCATCACTGAGTTTCCAATCAAGTCCAGTCTGTTTCAGTTATTTGTATATTTTCATTCAAGACTGTTTGGTCAAAGCCAACATGACTGATTTACTGGTTTAAAGGCATGAAAGTGAAAGGCCCTCAGTCAGTGAAACTGAAAAAAGAGCACGAAACGTGACTCCCGGGTGACTGCTGTAGCTGATAATGGTGTGCCATCATGTTCTGTAACTGTACCTTCCATCTTCATAATGTATGAGTATGTTCTAAAGCTGACCTAGATATTGTCTCTGTTGGTAGATCTCTTCAATAATTTATGAAACCTATGTAATTCATTTAGAGGTTATAACGAATATAAAATAAAAATATGGGAAAGATAAAAAAAATATATAATCAGTTAGATTTCTGGAATCATATAAATTAGGTTAATGTTGAGTGCTTCATCACAAAAGGCCCTGTTTGTCTTCAGAGGCTGAGGATTTAGAAATAAATGATTTAATTACAGTGGAAAATGAATGTCAGACACATCCCCTGTGTGAGCAGAGAGTGAGCTGCAGTTATGCATCTGCAGATATATGTGCAAACCACATTGTCATGTTCTGTATCTTTTCTTCAACCCAGGTGCAAACTGTATGCTATGTATTAATGCATACTTGAATTTAGGTAATTTGAATGTTAGTGGGTGATTGGTGTATCGTTTTTGAGAATATGCTTTTGTCCTTTACACACTCAACAGAAATATAATTTTCCAGGAAGTCAAGTGCAATAAATGGAAACTTATGAATTATTTTTACATACTTCTAAATCCTGCTGTATACCACTTCCTGTACTCTTAACCAAAGGTTGGCTCATATGTGTGGGTATTTCAGTATTTTTCTGCAGGTGCAAGCATCACCAGACTCCAACTGCAGGAGATATTTGATTGCTTGTTTTTCGAGGCAGCAGGAATCAAAAAAACAGGGAGCAATAATGATGATCTCAGTCCACTTCACATTGCTCTTTTTGTGGGTGACACAAGGTAAGGTTTTTATACTCTTTGTTATTGTACTGGGATTTAGCAATAAGTATGTTAAAAAAATGTACATACGTTCAATAATGCTGTCAAAAAGTCATGCTTGTTATTTGATGTTTAAAGTAGATCAAATTCCCTCTCTTTGCAGATTTTGGTAGCTGTGTTAATATGAAGATACCCACTGATTTCTTGACTGTAGTGTTAGGGGACTCTCTAACATTAAACTGCAACTACAATTGCTCCAATGGATTTATTCGGGGCTGTTGGAGTAAAACACCAGGCAACTCTGTCTGTCATGGGACACAAAGCTCAAGCACCTTTTGCACAACATCTCTTCATCTGTCAAACGTGTCCGCTGAAGACCTTAAAACAAGCTACACTTGCTACACACAAGACACGGATGACCCCCAGCTTTCACAAAAAACAGAGCGTATTGTTTCACTGCAACTTGAAGGTAGATTAACATTATTATGTAAAAATCAATAAAAGATATATTATGTCTTTGGCAATTCTTTAAAAAAGAAGCAAATAAACAAATGATTTCAGAGTTTTCTGCTTGTTTGTTTTCAGCTCAAACAAGTGCCCCAAACTGGACAGTTACCCCAATGACTGAAACTAAAAATGGTGAGAAACTTTTATAAGTCTGATATAAAATACTGCACAATCAAATTACTTTTATTTTTTTATCCTATGTTATACATTTCTCAGCATCTCTTCCTGCTAAGCCAAAAGAATCAAGTGGAGGTGAGTTTAAACAGTGCAGAATATAAAGTTAATCAACATAGATAATGTATGACTACGTATGAATTCTGTATTATTATGTGCATCTATATGTTGAACTGACAAGTAGAAGTTGCCCTTTCCAAGTTGCCCTTTCAATCCAATCCAATCCAATTTCATACTGTTGTGTTAATGTTAACAGGAGAATTTACTGGAATTAAGGTTTTAGCAACAGTAAGTGTTGCTGTGGCCATGGTGCTTGCAGCATTGGCTGCTTATCTGTGTCTGAACTGGAACAGACAAAGCTGCAACGGTAAAGGTGATTACAGAATATTACACTATGAACATATTCTTTCTGTAAAAAGTAACCATTTCTGAATGAGAAATTACATACAATTTTTATCTCTATATCATTTCATTAACAATGTCACACATCCCAGGGGAGCCTGTTCTATCCAGGTCAAGGTAAGTACAATTTGGGTAAACGTATGTGTTCACAACAAAAAAATCTATGATTTTGCAAAATGCTTTGTTAGTTAATTTCTTTATTTTCTTTTTCAGCTCACCACAACCATCTCATGCTGTCTTCTCACCAGTGAAGGGTAAATAATCAAAAATATGAAATATAAAATGCAACAATTCTGGCTTCCAAATGCAGTCCTGTCATTCTTACCTGTCATATTCACCAGGGTCACTGTCAACACACAGTGAAAGAGTGACTTTAAGGATTCCAACACCAGGTAAGACAATCACACATCTTTTCTAAGTGACAGAGCAGAACTTGTTACAATAAGAAGACAGACAATTACTAATATATTTAATAATTTCTTTGACCCAGATAATGAGAGTGACACTGAGGTTCCATATGCTGATATAATGATCGCTGCCCGAGGTGTCAGCACACCAGAGCTCACTCAGGTTTGCTATTTGACTCCTGGAGATCAAAAGGAGGTGAGAGACAAGACTTCAGTGTCAATGTGTTTGTTGCTTTTCTCTCACTCAATCCTAAATTCACAGGACAGCTTATTCTCCCCTGCTCTGTTCTGAGCACGCCTTTGCAACCATAGATCACAATCTCAAATATAAAATTGGTGAATGCCTATGTTATGTTGATCACTTATAGTTGACTGTTGTTGGTCTACAAGGAGGCACAATGAAGGCCCAGATTATATAATCTTAAATGAATGAACACTTACTTGGCTATGTATGCTTTAGCGCCTGCTCAAGTCTTAGGTGAACAAAGGACCTACTATATGTAGAGAGCATCTGTCACGGTAGGGTTGCCAGACAAGAAACTTTAAGTTTAGATTTAGATAGTCTTCAGTTTGGGACTCATGATTTTTCTCTAAAAATTACTAATCAAAATGAAAGGCTTAAGGTGAAAATGTTCTGTTCATTTGATATCATAATGTTAACACCTCTTATATTTATCTCACTTGACTATACAGTGAATATATATTTCATAAGTATGGGTTTGTATAAATAGAAATACAGTCAGTTAACAGTTTATTTATGTTAGATATTTTTATCAACTAGGTTTGACTAAACTTGAGAGACAGCTCTCGGTGTTGTAATACAACTCCACAGTCACACAGCTTCTAAAATGATCATAAAGCTGTTCATTTTATATCATAATGTTAACACCTCTTATATTTCTCTTTCTTGATTAGACAGTGAATATATATTTCATGTATGGGTTTGTATAAAAAAGAAATACAGCCAATAAACAGTTTATTTATATTAGGTATTTTTATCAACTAGGTTTGACTAAACCTAAGAGACAAAAGTCTTGAGTGGATCTTTCTATTTCCAACATACTACAAGAGTTTTTCTCTGCTTCCTCTCCAGTGGTGGGGAGATGAATCAAGGTCTTACCTGCAGGCCTCACGATCAGCTGACAGGCTGCATGTCCCCATGCCCAGAGAGGTCAGCCGCAAGATGAGCACCAACTCGGAATATGCAGTCATCACATATGCCTGAGGAGCGAAATGGGGCACACGTCTGACTGTGCTATACATGCTAATATACATTATGTGTAAATAATGCTGCTTTATGCTACTCGTTATATTGTTTGCTTCGAGAATGCTATGAACCCGCAATTATAACCAATAAAGACTTTATTTCTTGTGAGTTTAATGGCATTTGAGCCTAGTCAGTATCCGTAGTCAGAGTCGTTGCCTAGAAACGGTTATCAACAAAAAGCCTACTGTCACTAGCCATAGCATTTAAAAGTAAACGTTGATACGAATTGCAAGTCATTTCAGGTAACAGGCGTAACTAATTACTTATGTTTTGACATTTTCTAAATCTTACTGAATATATATTTACATATATATATGTAAGCTGTTTAAGTGGTGTGTAGCTAATATGCTTAACCACAAACGTTAAGTTAACGTTATGTACTTTAGAACGTTACCAGCTAACGTTAGCTTTTCTCCCCTTCTGCACTACACAAGGGGAAGACAGTAAATAAGCTACAGTGGAAAAACTTCTCCTGGTCAGATATCCCTAGTTACCGTCGAAGTTTATCCTAAAAAATGTCAGTGCCTTTCTCCAACACTCACCTGCGGATACCGCGAGGGTTTGGTACAATCCTCGAGGGACTTGCCAGAGAAATCCTACGAGACCAGCCTGAAGACATCCCTAAATATGCTGCACAGTACTTCGATGTTCTTCTCAAACAAAGAGAAGGTAACTCCAACTTTCTACGTGAAACTGACAAGTAAAAGTTGCCCTTTAAATGAGACAAATGCTATTACGTACTGTCAAATTATTATTGAATTTCTTTTTTCGCGTGTAGAGAGTGGCATGGACCCTGCTGAGTGGGCTGCTAAACTGGAAGATCGATTTTACAACAACCATGCATTCAAGGCTAATGGGGTACGAATTTAACCTACAATATATTAGCTTACTACTCTCAGTATGCGTATAAATCTCTCCTCCGTTTATCAGCGAGTTTCTATTTACCATTACACCTTTGTTGTCGGTTTTCACCCCAACAGGCTAGTCCCGAGAAAGAGCTTGCACCAGAGATCGCCATTTCCAAGTGAGTTTCACTATATGTGCTATCAACAGGCAAGAGGCTCAACAGGAGAGGGACAGGATGGACATGAGGGAAAGGATAGTGATAAGTGGACATGAGAATGCAATATTATTTTGTCATGTTTATTACTAAAATGTTTCCATCAGACATCATTTGGTGTGAGGTTTTCTGTAGTCCTGATGAGGTAAATTAGGAAATAGAATTAGGTCATGGGTAAAATTTGCATAATCACTCCCCAGCTATACTTTTTCTGAGGTTTGGACATACATGCATTGTCTCAACAAATGCCAGAAAATAATCACTGCACATCTGTTAAAAGTATGTGTTCAGATTTTATAAGCAAATGCAGTAGTATATACTAATTTATTTTAGAATATGGATAGTATGGTTCAATCTAATGCAACTTTACAGAGAGGTCCATGTAAAAAATTTTGGTGTAGAGGCTCAGAACTACCATAGAACGTCAGTTCAGTATTGAAAGCGGTGGTAAGTTTGCAGTGTCAAAGGTGAGAAAGAGCAATACTGATCAACAAGAGACGACCAGCTGCAGCAACACAGTGACAGGATCCAGATGAGTGTGACACAGGCATTATGATACTTGCATGGTTTCTGAGAAGCATCAAATTTTTCCCTTGTCATACTGAGTATTTCTCAACTTAAGCCTTTCATTTTGATTGGTACTTTTTTAGAGAAAAATCATTTGAGTGCCAAACGGAAGATGAATCAAGTCATTCAGCACAAGCCTCAAATCTTTCGATCTCACAACCTAACGTATCTGAAGAAGTTGATTTAGCTGAAAGCACACAAGAAGAAGGAAAACATGATATTACAGAGAAACACATTATTTCAGTGGAAAAACGACTTTCAGAAGGGGAATCCATCAACAGGCTCCCAGCTGCAGATGTACAGTCTGATGAACTGAGTGGGACTGAGGAAGAGAAAGACCCAACAATAAATACACTTGAAAAAGTTGACAGGGCAGCTAATGAAAAAGATAGCAGCTCTGTTCCAGACCAAGTCATACATCAATCTGAGTCCACTAACTTGTTATCATTCAGTGGGGTTTCTAATGTAGATGTGTGTGCTCAGGAGTTAGGAATGGCAAAAGATGAGGGAGGTGATAAACAAGACTCTGCAGTTGTAGATAAGGAGATTACAGGCTCAGAAAGAGAGGAAAATACTGAAGTTGAAGAACCAGTGGAGGTCTTTCCATATTCTGAGCAGGCTGATGTGGACGTTTGTGCTACAGAGCTTGGTGGAACCGAGAGAATAATGGAAATAGCCACTGTTGAAAATTATATACATGTAGTCGAAGAAGAAAGCTTAAATCCCCAACCTGCGGAAACTCTTGCACGATCATCACTGTCTCAATTTGAAACCACTGAGGGCAATCAACAAGAAGCAAAAACAAAAGAGGAGGAAGGAACAGAGACTGAAGCTTCTTCTGAGGAAACACATCAAAGTTTAGCTCATATTGAGGGTGGTTTAGATAGTAGTACTATACCAAAGGAGGATTCTTTGGTTGAGATTAGCTTTGAAGATGTTCCAGAGGCTCAGCAGATTACTGAGGTCGGGGAGAAACAGCCAGAGGAAGAGGGATCAGTAGAGGTCTTACAGACTAAGATATTAGAAATGCAACAGGAGGAAGACTCCAATTATGTTACTGCAGTGGCAACAGACCAAAATATATCTGGTCTACAATACAACGAGGAACCCGAAATGGAGGGAGCTGAAAAAGAATTTAAGTCTGAGAGGGAGGAAATGGAAAGTCAGCACGAAGCACCTGATATAATGAAGGAGAAGGTGGACACACATGCCCCTAATTTAAATCATAGTGATGATAATGATGAGAAGGGAGAAGGTGTTAGCTCATTACATCAGCTCACCACCGAGGCAGATGAAGAAAACCCAGAGGTTGAAACCGATCATACAAATGAGGATAATGAGAAGATAAGAGAAGGCAAACTTTGTCAGAATGAGGATTCTGAGAAAGAAACAAAGTCCAACGACCTTAAAGAAGATGAGAGGACAGACACAGATGGAGGAGACAAAGAGGACATACATACAGAAGGTTATAGTGAGATGGAGGATGAAGATGTTAATGATGGCGGTGTAGAAAATCATTCATCTCAAGTAACCCAGTCATATACAACCGCGGCTGCAATGGAGGCAGAGAGTGAAACTTTAGAGGCAAGTGCACAACATTTACCAGAGGACAGTCAGAGATCACTTGTAGAGTCACAGGCAAAAGATACAGTGGAAGAAAAAGAGGTCACATCAAAGGAAGAAGAGGATGTCGTAGAAGAAGGAAAGATTGATTCTGAAGTCCAAGAAAAGAGTGAAGGGGAAAGCATCAGCCGGAGTGTGGATAGGACAGGTGCTGACCACCACGGAGAAGAAAGGCCACCTGGGTCTGAGAGGGATGCCACAGAGCCTGGAGGCAAAAGTAGTGACAAGGTAACGGGTTTCACACATTTTTATATGCCTTAACATTATGAACATTTTTGCGTTGATAAAATAGCCCTGATTTTTTACCATAACTTGTAGGGTTTGAATAAAATAGAGGTTGTACAACTCACCATATCTCCTCCACTTTTATCATCAGGCTGTGGATTAATGTTCATACACTTTCAGACAGAGGTGTCTTTAGCTGGTCTGCAGTCTGCTCTGTTCCAATTCCTGTCTCAGGTAGCCAATATAAATAAACTCTTTAAGGACGAGTCTGGTCAACAGTGGCCCTACCGTTTATTTCTCCCCTGGGCTCTCCAGGGCTAGGTGATTGATAACATCTCCAAAATAGTTCATTTTCTGGATGACGTATCGTAGTTGCTCTGATCAACTTTGAACGGGTCACAATCAAAATCGTCTTAACTGAAATGTACAGAAATTTTTGTCTCAGTCTCTAAATTCTGCATAATCTGTCTCTTTGTTCATATATGGGTGTGTTCAAGATGCTGTTTGAGGCCTTTACTCTGCCGCATGCTCATAAAACTGTAATACAGTTGCTTTGTTAGTGCCAGATCCACTCTCCTCTTGGGAGCCACCACAGCCTCCACAGATTGAAACTTGATTCAATAATCTATCATCATAAAACACAGACTAGACAATTTGTCTTGTGAATCAAGCCTTTAACATTTTTACTGCTGTCACAGTTAGCCCCGTCTGATTTGTCTGGACCAACAGGGCTCTAAATACGCAGGGAGGGAGTGTAGGAAGGGGCACTAAGAACGTTACCATGGTAACCCCTCACCATCCTGCTCTCTCTTAGTGTCGTCATGGAATTAATAGGAGATGGTGATGCTGAGAGTTGCTAGGCACCATCTGTATCAGTAATCTACCTTTAATAGCAGTTTCTAACTGACTGATTAAACAGTAAAACACTACCTTCTGTATTTCTGTGCTCGTGCTGTTTTGTATACTCTTGCTTACAGGCAAAATTTATTTCAGCTGAAACAAAGCTATCACAAAACTACAGTATATAGGCCATCTACTGTAATAGTGACCTGGCTGCAGTATCTCATATGGCTTGTGTAGTTTTTTTTATTTTAACTTTTTTGCCTTTAACTCGCTGTTCACAAGTTCGCACAATGACGTTCCTATGCTCCAATCATCTCAGGTGGATAAATACCATGTTAGATACACTAATGATTAGGCTACTATGAGCAGACTAACTATTATTATGATTGATTACAGTAAATTTAATTACACAGTGGTTATCATTCATACAAATTAAAAGTGAATTGATTGATAAAGCGAGTCCGCTTTGTGAAATTAGGCGTGAGGATAACTTAACATATTGTTTGAATGGTTAGAAAACCAGCAGGAGAGCGTTAAAGTCAGAGATATAACTCAGATAAATGGATGTTTTCTCTTTCTCTCCCTCTCCGTCTTGTCTCTGAGGCTGGCAGAGGAGTGTGGGCGGCCATACCAGCTGGGATCAGAGGGATGGAGAGGGCTGTTAGCTCACTCTGCCTCTAATAAATTTATAACACCTCCTAGTGTAAAAACAGTCCAAGATGCTTACACTTTTTTATTTCCACACTATTAGTACAATTTGAAAGTCAGCAATTATTTTTTATGACCATCTGGCTTTTACATAGTATTTCTATGTTGGTCATCTGTTTTTATTTGTCGATTTTATTATTGTAACATTGCAACTTATGAAGTTTTCATGATGCTCGGCCCATGTGATAGTCACTTTGCGCATTCCTTATTAATATCCAGACTAAATGCTTCCATCATTTTAACTTGTTAGAAAACTGTCAAACTTTAAATCGCTGAAATTGTTTCCATATTCAGCCTATTTCAGTTACTCTTCCTAAGTCTGTAGGCTGTGTTATGTTAATGTTGCACTTCTGTTAAAGGTCTGTAACAGTAATGTGAACACAGTAGGTCAGCAACCTTAATGAGACTGAAAAGATGGAACACATGCTGTCATGTTTGTAGGAGGTCTCTCTTTCTCTCCCTCCCTCTTTCTCTCCTCCTCTCTCTCTCTGACTGTATGTCTCTCTCTCTCACTCTTGCGTGAGCAGGGTGTTACTGAACATACAGTGATTGTTAGTAAGAGCCAGTGAGACATCTGTATTATACCGGAGACTCTTTTAGGAGAGCATTGCTTGGTCCACATAGAAATTGAGGCATACAAGTCAAACTAGGTGAACTCAGCTGAAGACTGAAGTCATCTTTGAGAGTAAGACATGGACTGTCACAATGTAAGTAAAAGCTCTAGATTAAACTTTTTTAATAGATTTTATTTTTCATTTTTAACCCCTTCTTAGTTACTAATGGTGTTTACTAGTGTTTTGTTGTCCTCAAACTGCATACTGCCATGTTGTTGATGTTTTTGCCTCTTTACTCTTATAGTAAAATGTGTATTAAACATTTGTGTATTTATGACTCTAAGATGGTAAATTAATCACAGAGAAGTAAGTACATAAAGCTCTATTATAAAAAAAAAAAGAAGCTCTTTTATCATGGGTGATATTAGGTTACCTGAAATTTGCATGTTAATATTAAGTCTGTGGACCCTGAGGCAATAAAAACAATAAGACCCCTGAGAAGGTGGTGTAGCCAACAAAATCCAGTGTAGCAGCCCTCTCATCTCTGCTGCTGAAAAAGAGCTGGATTCTGGCAGCTCAGTGAGCAGTCAGACACAGAGGCTAATGAATGCTGGCTGAACAGGTGGGTGGTCACACTCCTACACTGGAGGGGTTTCACTGGAGACATGATGCACTGTTTCACCAAAGTAGTGGGATGACAGTGGGCTCTTTCTGTGGGCTGCCTTTGTATGAAATGTCAATCTGTTTCTATAAGCAAAGCACAGGGTGTAGCTGATATGTGTTCGCCACACAATTAGAATTGGTGTTTACATAACCCGTCGAAAGCCTTGGCGCTATTCCACTGACACTTTATGACAAGCCAGAATTTCTCTTCCGCCCACCCAACGTTTCCTATGGGACAGTGGCTGCTGTACTTTCAGTCACTGAATGAGCTACTGTTGATTGCAGTAGCATTTTCGCTGGGTCATCCTTTTCAGCTGAAGAAATTTTTTTTTCCTTGAAAGATGATTTTAAACCCTTTTTTTTTTTAACAATAACTCCTGTTTAGTTGAAATCTGAATAATTAGCTAAAAATAGTCAGACATGCAGCGATCTTTTACTCCAACTTTGTTTCTTAACAAAAAAAGCAGATTGCTCTATTTTGTATAATAAACAATTATCTGTGATCTTATAATCATTGTCTGTTGCTAACAACAATCCACAACCAATCCATAACAAAAAAACAACACAGCAGACCACGGTAATTAGTCACGAAATCGTCTGACTTGGACATGTTTTCTCCTGCATTGTATCATACATTGTATGACAACAGGAGAAAGGGAGCGCAAAAAAGGGAGGTTAATGTAGTTTATTGACCTCTTCAGAGGCCCACTGAAGTCATGTAATAAAGGTGAGTTACTCTGCAACAAGCACACATCCCCTGGTGCCAAAAAGACAGTATTGCATACACAGATAATTGTACAAAATATCTACACAGTCTGTTAAGGATGAGATTCTCCCACCAGTGCATCTTCATATGCTCATGTAATATGCTATCCTACTGTGAGAAACCACAACTTTGTGGTCCTCTTAGCAGGAGGAGTGCAGCCGCCCCCAGGAGGAGGAGGACATCATGGACATTCCCTTGGATGACCCCGAGGCCAACAGGGCTGCTGCCAAGATTCAGGCTGGCTTCCGTGGCCACATGACCCGTAAGAAGATGAAGCCGGAGGACAAAGCAGAAGGGGAGGAGGTGAGCAGCACTGGGGATGTGCTCAACGGCAGCCAGGGGGACACAGGTCAGTGGTGTAGAACCAAGGGATAAGACTAGGTCACATAATGCCATTAAAGAGGGCATTATGGCTAGTGACTAACAGAGGCTCCCATCAGGAGCTGTGACTACAGTAGGTGACATAAGGTAAGTGATGTAGAGAGCGTAAGTTGCATATTTGACCATGAACAGAATCTTGTGATACTTTGAGTTAAAGTGATTAATTATTCTACATACAATAAGCAAGTAAATGTTTGGTATAATGCAAATACACATAGTATTGCATGGTATCGCTACTTATGTTTTAAGGATGATCTCCATGTTGTTGGTGGAGCATTAGTCTTCTTTGGTTTTACTGCCTGTCCCATTTTAAGATGAAAGTTGGAAAATCATGTGACCGTAATGTCTCCACAGAGCCTAACACTTAAACACAATGCAGGAACACAAGCTGATTTACCATTTTAATCACTAGGTAAAGAAACCATTTAAAAGCTATACATAATTAAATACACATATTAGATCCCCTTATGGTTCGCACCAGGTGTAATTAATGCAATACATAACTGAGTGACTCATTTAATTACCCCATGAGGTCTCCAGCAGCCGATGATCGAGTCGTTCAATTAATTAATGTGTTAAAGGGGTTATAAATGAATCTGCTTCAAGATGTGCTGGTAAACGGTGAGAGAGAAAACATGTTGACGAGAGGTTGTTTTACCTGGAAAATGTCAAGTTACATTCTCAGTGTTGAGTTGTTTTCCAATTGTTATTTTATACAACTGTGGAGGAGGAAATGGTTTCAGAATTCAATTAGTCCAATTTCTGTGTTCCCTTGTGGATGTTTATTATTCCAACACAGGCAAGAGTTGCATTTAGATTAGTTTTTATGCTTCTCTAAACCAAATCCAAACATTTCTGCAATCAACAATAGTACAAAATAAAACTCTTAAACATCATAACAACACTTTGACATCAAATATCCACTCAAATCATGCTTTCGAACGTGAACTATCAGGAACGTGTGAATTAGAGAGAATATTTGAGAAGTAAGAGAAGGCTTTCGATGCCCAGCCCTTGAAATTTCACCTTTTCCAGTAAGACAAAGCTGCATTTTCTTTGGGGATGTGGCTGCCTCAAGGGATCTATGTCAATGATTCTCCCTAACCCAGTTGCTGTCTGCCTTGCATGCTTATGTAGGAGATGTATTTATAGCTCCAGGTGCTTTAGGTACAGTATATGTTTCAGAGGGACAGCAGAATTAATGGACCTGTCGGACTGGAACTGAGCATCCCGAGCACCTCCCATTGGGGGAGACCCCCTTTTCACAACAGAAGTGGGTTTTTGAGCTCATCACAAGGAATCAAGTTCTCAGCAATTCTATTTAAATATATTTGCATTATAGAAAGATTCATTCAAAATGAATCCTCATTAAGTAGCAGCTCAATGAAAAGTTTTTGTTCTTTATAAAAGATCCACCCACAAGTAACATTATAGTTTGTAACTATGTATCAAAGCGTTTAACCTTGACAACAAGAGCTTGCATAGAAACTGTTTTTTTCAAGACTCCGCAGTGCTTATCTACGTCTTGCCTATTTCTGTTTTTAGAGGCAGGAGGATCGGGGGCAGTAGAGAGAGACGACACATCTGTGCCAGAGCAGTGACACCCCTGTCCTGACCTGGATGAAGAGAAAGAGGGGGAGGAAGGTAGCGAGAGATGGCTGGCATAAGCTGGCTGGGCTGGCTTTCAGACATACCTTTTTACCCCAGGAGTGATTTTCTTTTTCAACACAAATTAGCAGTAGGAAATGAACAGTTTAGAGGGTGTGTTATGTGAATTTTGTGAACTTTAACACTCCTTCTCTGCTTCTCCAGCAGTCTCATCAGTACGGATGTCTTTGACCCAGAATTTGCAACTCACTGCATGTACTTGTGAAACTTCTGGTAGTGTGCTAGTTTTTAGATGATGATCTGTGAATGTGAAAATGAATGTCCTCTAAATGCTAAACAGGGCTTATTTTGGACAGAACACTTCATACCATCTGTGTATAAACCTTGTATGCATCAGCATTAGACTTTGCGTAAGTAGTGGCTTAAATTATTTGTTCTTCTGCATTATTTTCTGATGTGCTTTTATCTTGACTATTATTTATCTATTTGACTTGCTTACAAAAATGATTAAAATATCAAAAATATCAAAAGATAAAGTAGCTATGTATGTTCTATTTATTCTAAGTTACTTCAGTCAGATTGCAATTGCCTTGATTATCTTTTTGATCAGGAGTAAGTTCTCTTTTCACCTGTTTGAGCATTTTCTATAAATCTGATCTTCCAGAACAGTAAGCATGCAGTAATTACACTTTTTTTTTCCAGATGCATTTTACAGCTTTACCTTATGAGACACTTGTTCAATATGCTCTGTTGTTGTGTTGGTGGGTTTGACTTGTTTGACTTATGTTAAATCAGGTGTGTGAAATTCCGTTGTCAGAGTTTGCAGAGCTTTCATGCTTTAAAACGAATTGAATAGTACCTTGCTGAACTTTGCTGTAGAGTCATGGCATTACACTAATAAATACACCTTAAATATATGCTGAAATGTCTGTTTTAAACTTCATTAATTCAAATTAACGAGCCGTTAGTTTCCAACAGTTCCCATTATGTGATCCGTCACCTCCATCTCTGGTGGTAAAGTTGAGAT
>NW_019525165.1:127385-141604 GCF_002814215.2 Seriola lalandi dorsalis | reverse complement strand
ATATGCGATACCATAATATGGCGTTTTCTTTGGCATTTTTAGGCCCTAATATACTATTTCATTAGATGCCTTACCATACTATAACGTTTTTATGACCTTTTATGCCTTAATATACTATGTTGTTTTTTTGAAGTTTTATGCCATAGTATACTATGACGTTTTTTCACATTTTCATGCCATATTATACTATGACGTTTTTTCACATTTTCATACCATATTAAACTATGTTGTTTACTTCCTATACATACTATAACGTTTTTATGACCTTTTATGCCTTAATATACTATGTTGTTTTTTCAAATTTTTAGGCCTTACTTTACTATATTGTTTACTTCCTTACCATACTATGACGTTTTTATGACCTTTTATGCCTTAATATACTATGTTGTTTTTTTGAAGTTTTATGCCATAGTATACTATGACGTTTTTTCACATTTTCATGCCATATTATACTATGACGTTTTTTCAAATTTTTAGGCCTTACTTTACTATGTTGTTTACTTCCTTACCATACTATAACGTTTTTATGACCTTTTATGCCTTAATATACTATGTTGTTTTTTTGAAGTTTTATTCCATAGTATACTATGATGTTTTTTCACATTTTCATGCCATATTATACTATGACGTTTTTTGACATTTTTAGGCCTTACTTTACTATATTGTTTACTTCCTTACCATACTATGACGTTTTTATGACCTTTTATGCCTTAATATACTATGTTGTTTTTTTGAAGTTTTATGCCATATATACTATGACGTTTTTTCACATTTTCATGCCATATTATACTATGACGTTTTTTCAAATTTTCATGCCATATTAAACTATGTTGTTTACTTCCTTACCATACTATGACGTTTTTATGTCCTTTTATGCCTTAATATACTATGTTGTTTTTTTGACGTTGTATTCCATAGTATACTATGACGTTTTTTCACATTTTCATGCCATATTATACTATGACGTTTTTTCACATTTTTAAGCCTTACTTTACTATGTTGTTTACTTCCCTACCATAATATGACGTTTTTATGACCTTTTATGCCTTAATATACTATGTTGTTTTTTTGACGTTTTATGCCATAGTATACTATGACGTTTTTTTCACATTTATATGCCATATTATACTATGACATTTTTTGACATTTTCATACCCTATTAAACTATGTTGTTTACTTCCTTACCATACTATAACGTTTTTATGACCTTTTATGCCTTAATATACTATGTTGTTTTTTCAAATTTTTAGGCCTTACTTTACTATATTGTTTACTTCCTTACCATACTATGACGTTTTTATGACCTTTTATGCCTTAATATACTATGTTGTTTTTTTGAAGTTTTATGCCATAGTATACTATGACGTTTTTTCACATTTTCATGCCATATTATACTATGACGTTTTTTGACATTTTCATGCCATAGTATACTATGACGTTTTTTTCACATTTATATGCGATACCATAATATGGCGTTTTCTTTGGCATTTTTAGGCCCTAATATACTGTACTATTTCATTAGATGCCTTACCATACTATAACGTTTTTATGACCATTTTATGCCATACTATACTATGATATTTTTTCACATTTTTAGTCCCTAAACTTTACTACGTTGTTTAATTCCTTACCATACTATTACGTTATCTGGCATTTTTATGCCTAACTGTACTTGGTCTTTTTATGCCTTACCATACAATCACATATTTTTGAACTTGCTATGTTCCCTGCTAAAGTTCATGGATATAGGGAAGCAACAGTGAATAAAATAAGTAAACCACGCAAAACACAAAGATTCAGGGATTTTATTCGTAAATAACAAAAAACTATAACGAAAAGCCTATAGTGGGAAACTCATGGCAAAACTAACACCGCCCCAAAACCAAGATCACACATGACCCCACAACCACAAATTGAGAATGTCAGTAGGCTTCAACACTAAAGACATGAGCAGTTCTCTTTGGGACAACAGTCACACAGCTTGTCAACCGCCGAATGTCCCACTCTCGCCCCGACCACGCCTCCTCTCTCCACCTTCATGCTCCAGCTCCCGACTGAGAAACCAAGGGCAGCCATGTCCAGTCACCAGCTGGAGGGAAAGGGAGCGTAGAGGGGCACGACACCACAGCACATAACAGACTTACTATACTATGACATCTATACGTCTTACAATTATACAGCATTTTTATGACTTATTATACTAACACAATTTAATGACTCACTATACTATAACATTTTTGGCTGGATCACAACAGTGGGCCCGGCACTATAATTGCAAATTTCCCTGATCAGCCTGTGGCCTTTTTGCTACAAGAGTAGGAAGAACAAAACCAGAGAGGACTTTCTCTTGTTCCCTCCCTTCCCTTTCTGTCTTGATGGCCTTTTTAATGTCTGGTGGACTGTGTGTGTGAAAAGTAAGAAAATTAAAAATTGTGAAATGTCAGCCTCTCTAATACCAGAGGCCTTGAAAGGTCAGCTCTGAGATATCCTGCGCCGCCATTAAAAACTCAAACAGACAGACAGAAGTCGTCCAGTATCTCAGGGCAATAATTCACCACTAAGACGTGCAGACTGGAATCGTAATGAGGCTCCTGTTAAAAAAGTTTCACTCTGACGAATTCGACCTAAGGTTGACATCAAGAAAGACGCTTTTCTGTAAAGACAGGGACTCGTAATGTTCTGGTTTAGTGTTGACGTCTATGGAGGACCAGGGAAACGTAATAAAGCATTTCCTTTTTCCTTTTCCTTTTTCGCAGTCTTTGTGAATCCAGTTTAAAATCTGGAGTATTTATTGATGGATTATCAGGTAATTTATAAATTCTTTTCACAATTCCTATTTTTAATGCCTTTCAAAAGCTGAAATTAAGAAAATGCTTTTATTACTTTTCCTGTGACATTCCTGGTCCTCCATAGAGACTGGTGGGAAGGATTGGGACTGAATCTGTTCATGAAGTAGAAAATTACAACACATTTTTCAATTTTAATTTAACATTGAGAAAATAATAATTGATTAAATTGACACATATTCGAGCCTGTTCCTTTTGCATCTAACCACCTCTGTCATCTGCAGTGTGGCTGGTAAACTTTGACGTTCTTCGTATCTTTCATGGAGTTTTTGGGCAACACGTTGAAAACCGTAACCGTCACCGAGGAGCTTGTTTCCCACGACTGCAGTCCACATGTTGGCTTCTCTTTGAGCTCAGTGTCAGGACCGGTCGTCAGAGGGTTTCTAACTTTGCCTCTGTATAAATCTGTGCCAGGACAGTGCGGCGAGGATGAGCCGGATGTTGGGTCCTGTGGGGAACGGGGCTCCGCTCGGCCCCTCAGACTGGGACTCTGATAGCTGCTGTATCTGGGTTACCCAGTTCTGCTCCGGCCTCATTCTGCCCTGAATCAATATGGAAATCAGAAGTTAGAAATTAGATCCACAGATGTGGACTAGAAAAGTAAAGAGAGTGCTGTCTGTTTGTGAGTTATGTAAAAAATATAATCAGCTCTGTAGACGTGAGTGGAGCTGAAAAAATGTATTAGTCAGTTGAAATAAATCAAATTTTCATTTTAGTAAATTTTCTACCAGAAATGTAGAATTTAATGACATATAAAAAATGTGATGTAATAGTATAAAATGTTAATGAGAACTTGAAAAAAGTAGGTATGTAAAAGTTATAAATGTTAGTGTAAATTAATGAATTTTTTTAAACAGTTATAAGAATTTTAATTAGTTATATGAAGTTGTATAAAAGGATATCTAATGTAACATTTGTAAGAGTAAAGTGTAATAAAACTACTGACAATGTTTAAAATGACACACAAAACACAAAAACGTAGTTTGGCAGCTATTTTTTTTAATGATCTTTATATTCCAGTTTACAGAGACAGCAAGTCATAAAAACTTCTTTATACATTCACTCAGGGCTGGGTGATATCGCTTCAATCAATATCATAATATAACAAATATATGTAAAATCATACATTAAAATAATCAAAATGGTTTTATGTCTCACATCAAAACCTTTAATAACTAATTTAATTAGGATTTTCAGTTCAATTTGCCTGGAATCATTAATTTGGACATTAGATTTTTGTAATATTATAATTCTACTACTAATATTAATAATAACGTTTCCACTGAAAGAAAAACAATATTGAATTATTGCCCAGCCCTGTATTTTCAGAAATTCAAAACCAATGATCATTATGTCCTTTAGAAATAAATCAATAAAAACATCTTGTTTGAGCAGAAATCATAAAAAACCTAAAAGAGGGATAAATGTTTGATACTGTTTGAATTTCAAATGTGAACTTTCAATTCTTTTCAAATATATATTTGTAAAAAAATCACATTTCTCAGATATTTTAACAGCAAAGCAAATATTTTTTATCCAAGTTTACAACTGTACTCGTCAATTAGTGATGATTTTAAAAACAGAGTTCCCGCATTATATTCAGACTTCCAGTTTAATTTTCCGTGTTAATTTTAAACAATCTGTGAGCGACTTTATGAAAGTGTGACTAATGTGGTGAATGTTTCAAACTTTACTTTCTTTGATTAAAAGCAGTAGTTACTGTAAGTCTGAACAAAGCAAGTTATAATTGGTTGAAATATCTAAATATTACCCAGCATTAAAATTGTCAACATACAGTATGTATTCATTATCATATAAAAAAAAAGAGTATTACATCAATATTTACATACAGCAATATGTGTAACTTTTTAAATAAACAGCTTATATGGATGAGTGAGTGACAACATACAGTCATAATAAAGGGTATAAAAAATAGATGGCTCTTTCCTTCCCTGTGAACAGTTTGTATTGATGACAGCTGCGGAGCTGTCGCTGCTAACGTCAGATTTGTTTTTAATAATCACTTTAATGCCAACGACCTGAGATTAACCTGTGTTTCCTTTTTAACTGGGGATGGGTTCTGATAACCGGGTTCTGATAGCCGGGTTCTGATAACTGGGTTCTGATAACCGGGTTCTGATAACCGGGTTCTGATAACCGGGTTCTGATAACCGGGTTCTGATAGCCGGGTTCTGATAGCCGGGTTCTGTTTGTTGGTAAAATACCCCGGTATGTTAAACACAGCGGACAACCACTTCCTGATTGGTTGTCCACGGTTTAGGTTTTATAACTGTAGTTTCTATGAATGTCAGTGTGAGGCTTGTCTGGTAATTGATGAATCACATTGAATATAATCAATTATGTTATTAATTTGATTAGAAAAAACTAGATTCTAAATATCAAGTTCTATCTTTATTTATTTATTTATTTATTATCAATAGATTCAGATTGAATATGATGCTACTGAACCCCACCCCCACCTTCAACACTTTAGAAAACCCATTGATCACATTTATCATCATGATTCTAATACGTTTTTTAGGGGAGTAAAATCCGTCTCCATCATTATCTGTTTTAATTTAAGTCACCAACAGGTCAAACAAAGGACAAAACCAACTGTAGAGTATTAGCCAATGAACAAGCTTCCCTGTAATCCCAGTAAACATGTAACGCTCCTTACTGGAGTAACTGATTTGCTGCAGTTCTGTCGGTGTTTAACTCCCAGAAACTCTTCCCACTGCCGCTCTGACAGAGGTCAGGAGGTCGATGTAAAAGAAGTGATACACAGTTAAAAATTGACTTTAAGAACTGGAGAGAAAAATCAGTTTCACTGGTGAAATACTGACGGCATCACATCATATCATCTGTTTCCTTTTACTTTACACATGGCTGATTTTTTCCCTGTTCGCCCGGCGTGTAGTTCACGTTCTCCGATAACGCAGCATCATTTCAATAACGTCAGAGTGAGTCACCGGAGAAAAGTTTCCTCTCTCTCCATCAGATGGACGTCATCGTCGTGTCTAACGTCCGGTGTACATGAAATCTGAGGAGAGACAAAGACACAGGAGTTTTTAAATATGCTGCGGAAAATCAGCCAATCGATCCTAATTCATTGACAAATATTCTCTGGTTTCAGATTATTAACAAAAGATTTGCTGCTCGTTTATTTACAACTGTATGAAAAAGTTTGGGCAACATTTGTTTTCCAATCCTTAATGTTCATGAACTAAAAAGTTCAAATACATTAATATTTAAAGTCATTTTCTTAAATGTCCCGTTTGCTAAAGGAGTCGCATTTATGTCTTTTCACTTCACGACAAACACAGACTTTTACATACAACTGCAACAGTAAAGTTAAAATCATGGAACGATTGGAACAAATAATATTTTCCTCAGCTCCAGATATAAATTTAAACTTAATCTGTACAGATACAAGACACTTGGCTGATTATTAAATCTCAATATATTTGTTTGGTTCCAAGTGAAATGTGTTTTACATCGACAACTGTGGAGGAGCAAAAGCTGCATCGAACATCTGATAAGATTTTCTTTTATCTTATTCTTTGATTAAAATCACAATCTGTTTTTTTATGAGAAAAGGTTCTGACATGTAGATCTCAGTTTCTCACCTCGGCAGTACTCAGGGTTGAAGTTTTCGTAGATCGGGTAAAGAGGGTTCTCCTGTTCACTGCGATGCTTTCTGGCCCTCAGGACGTCCCGGACACACTGGTGCAGGAAGGCATACTGGCACTGTAACACACACACACACACACACACACACACACACACACACACACAGTTAGTCCGGTATTTACTGGGGTGAACGGGTCCGGACCGGTCCAGTTGCTCGCTGTGGTGTGACGCAGTACGTGCATCAGATATCTGAGATCTGCTCAGGGACACTTTGCGTACCTCGGTCTGGACCATGTGCTGGCGGTGCAGGCGGAGGTCGAACACGCAGCCGTACAGGTCGATGGTTCCTTTAGAGTCCAGCTGCTGCAGAACCCGATCCAAGGCGATGAAGGTGCCTGTTCGTCCAACACCAGCACTAAACACACAGAGACGCAGCTGTAAGACTCAAGTCCAACAATAAGAAATCTCAAACTGAAACAAATATATGACGTCGGGTTTGTTCCCGCACTGTGACCGACCTGCAGTGCACCACGGTGGCTCCAGTGCTCGGTGACCGGTCCACGTAGTCCCGGACCGTCCGGACGAACTGGATCAGGGACTGGGTGCTCTCTGGGACTCCGTGGTCGGGCCACACGGTGTAGTGGAAGTGACGCAGCACCCGAGGGTAACTGCGGCTGCTCTCCTGACAGCACACACAATGTAATGATTATTAATGATCACATATAAATGAAAACCAATAATAAGAAGGCGGAGCAGGAGGCGGAGCAGGAGGCGGAGCAGGAGGCGGGAGCAGGTACCGAGGTGATCTTGAACTCTCTGATGGTCCACTCCGGCAGGACGGACTCTGACAGCATCTGAATGACCAGGTCTCCGTAGTACAGAGGTTCTCTGTCCGCGGGCCAGTACTGATCACACTTCACCTGAAACGCACCAGTTACATCTTTAAATAAGGTCAGAGGTCAGAGGTCAGAGGTCAGAGACCACGACCATCCGCAGACAACCTGAAGTAAATCTGGACTCGAGCTGTTGAGAGATTTCACTCCAGACAAAGTTTCGGACGCTCGTCACCATCTTTAGGTTCCTCCACTGACTCACCCGTCCTTTCTCCGTACACTGCGTCACCATGACAACATTGTAAACGCCGTGCTCCCACACCATCCGCCAGAAATCATCCTTGGTGCCGGGCAGCGGTCCCTGGGTGGCGATGTACTCCCTGCGGTAGTTATTCCCCTGCGCGCACACACACACACACAAATACACACACACACACACACACACACACACACACACATACACACACACACACAGACAGAGGGTTTAGTACAGTGTGTTTAAGTGTGTATGTCTTCTACATGTGTAGATGTGTGTACGTACAGGTATGTAGCTGGCGTTGATGTAGTCAGAGCAGGGATCATCCTCCAGGTACGACAGCTTCACTCTGGTGGAATCATCTGTAAAATGAGAAGAGAAATTTATCACAACACAATCTGTCGGTGTTTGAAGTTAAAGAGCTGAAATTACGTTTGATAACCTGTATATTTTTTGCTCCTCCAGTGTAAAGGTGTGTGTCCATGTGTAGTGTGATTATAGATCAGCTCTAGCTTCTATATTAATACTGTGAAAGTATCAAAGCCTCAGTCCACAGAGAAATGCACACAGCCTGTATTCAGAAACTGAGCCTTAAAACCAGCCGTCAGGACTTCTGGAACTTTGTGATGTCACAACAAAGCAGTCACCAAGCCCCGCCCACCTGGACCCACCATCCAAACCTTGCAGGATTTGGTTTCTCTGAGTGTTTTTACCTGAAATCTGCTGTATTTTTATTGGATCAGTCAGAAAACAGTCAGCCAATCAGAAGAGAGGCTCAGAGCCTCCTCTCTTCTGATTGGCTCACCGACCTGTTGTTACTAGAGCTCCAGAGAGAAGCCTGAGAAAGGAGATGTGAAACTACACTGAGATGGTTTTTATATCTTCTGATGGATCAACACTTCAAATAAAACACAGAAGAAGAAAATATTGTAAATAATAATGTAATAAAACATGACAACACTAAAACCCAAAGATCTTCAGTTTACACTGATAAAAAAAAAAGAAAAGCAGCAATTCACATTAAAAAAATACATTAAAGTAAATAAAAAACTGGAGCCGCCATGTTTGACCTTTGTGCTTCATAAATGACTGAAGCAATTAATAAGCCAGTTGTTTTAGCTCCATAATGAACCTTGATTAGTTAAAGCGTCACAGTAAACATGTAGGTAAACCACCGCAGTTAATAATAACACGAGGACGACTTCTTCACTCATCAGCTTCAACGAGGCTTTTATTGTTGTAACTGAGAATATCTGTCAATGTTTGTAAATGTGAAGAGGTTCAGCTGTGACTCACAGACGTGGGAGAAACAATTCATTTTACTATGTGTGTGTGTGTGTGTGTGTGTGTGTGTGTGTGTGTGTGTGTGTGTGTGTGTGTGTGTCCCTCTGACAGTTAATTATAGAGCCTCTGTGGTAAATGTTTCACCTCCAGCACCTTTTTAAATGTGACACTGAAACAAAACTCTAACAATAATACACACAAACACTGATTAACAACATTTTTCACAGCAACAAACTGAATATTGTTGGATTTTGGATTGTTGATCAATCAAAACAAATTGAAATTGAATTATACTTATTACACATTTTTATATAACTTTGCTCTTATGTATTTCTTTTTACATTTTTTGCAATTTTTGTTTAATATTTTTTGACAAAAAAACGGATTAATCAGAAAAAAGTCAGATGAATCGATAATGAGAATAATGTAGCATCATTTTATATGTTTAATATGTAAAGATCTGCAAAAACGCAGTATTATCATTAAGTAACTTAAAGTAGAAGCGTCTCACTCTGCTCTCAGTTATCTGGACAGAACTGCTTTTGATTTATTTATTAAGTAAATAAATAAAAACAACGATTTACAGCTCAAACGTAGAAAAAGAGAAAATAAAAGAGTTTGAGAGAAGAGAAAGTCAAGGTGGAAAAAAAGATATTCATGGATATAATAAATTTGATTTATATTTATTCATGTTTTCATCATCTCGAGCCTCGACCCTGATTCTGCTACATCACTGTCGCCATGGGAACAGGTCCTGTCTTGTTAATTAAAGGTCTTAATCTCATCATCATAACGATTATCATATTGTTTTTTTGTTTTTTTCTGTCACTGACTCGACAGCAGCAGGTTTTCCTCCAAAACTTTTATCATAACATTTGTGTTTTTCTTTGTTCTGTGTTTTATTTTTTGCTGCAGCCATTTAATCCACACACACACACACACACACACACACACACACACACACACACACAGACTTGTGCATTAGTTCTTACATGGCAGGATGTTGTTGTAACGGTTCTTTCCTCGGTTTTCCGGCACCCGGGCGACGTCCATGGTTTGGTTCCGACCCACATCCTTCAGATCCTGAACGAAAACCAGAGGATTCGTTCACAAGCTTCGTTTTCGTCACGTAAATAAGGAACCAATTTTTTATATTAAGCAACTTTAAAAGAAGTTGCTTCAGATTTGAACCAGGTGGATTTAAGACTTCTTAATATGCACCCTGAGATATTCGTATATGTCTTATTTCCCAGAATTCATATTAGATCATACGTTTTCTTGACTTGCTAAATCTGATGTGAAATAATAAAATAATGTTTTTTACCTCAAACTCCTCGGACAGCAGGTAGTTGGAGTCGGCCTGCAGCTTGTTCAGGTGAGACTCAAAGTGACAGGCTTTGATTGGACTGGACAGACAGGTGGATATTAGTCATGAAACAGACACATTTCAAGCTAATATTATTATTATCATCATTATTATTATTTATCTAAGCAGACTGAAGAGACTCTTACCTGGTGACCCGACGATTACTGCAACAGGAAGAAACAGACAACTAGTTATTACATCATCATTACTGTCAGTTAAAATAGTTGTGGCGTTAATTATTAGAGCCAGTTATTACAGTCCACACTTCATGTGATTGTTAATATTTATGAGGTTAATTATTAATGGTAATAACAGGTATAATAAAACAAACTAAATATATTAACCCCTTTATTATTATTGATTACCTGATTATTACTGTATAATAACTGAAATGTAAAATTATTTTTAAAAAAATTATTTTCTATCTCTATTTTGTCAATACTCAGTAACTTCATGTTTCAATCTGATCAAACGTGACATATTCTTCTTTTTTAATGGTCACTGTTACTAGATGTCTGAGAAAAAAAATATCAAAATATTCTTTGTCTGTAAAATTTGTTTTGTGAAGAAGTTCAACCGAGACGTGACGACAGGAAGACTGGCACGGAAAAAAGAAAATGAAAAGTCATATTTCAGTGGCAGCAGCAGCAGCTGAGAGACGGTTTATATCGTCTCATTTCTTCAGTCGTATGGAAATGAAAACTGACTCAGTCTTTTCTGGTTCGTTGCACATTTTTTTGTCAATAATTAATATTGTTTCTGAAACAGGAAATAACAGAGGAGCTTAATGTTGTAACGACAAACTGTAACCTATTACAGATACTTCCACTTTAACTGTCTGTTAATGAGCTGTGTATACAAATATCTGCAGAGAGCACACACACACACACACACACACACACACACACACACACACACACACTGAGTCATTAACAGCAGCTGTGGACTGTGGAGGTGAGTGATGAAGTCATCTGAGAGAGTGAGCACTTTACTGGAAACTAATACCTCACACACTCACATATTGGATGTAGGAGGTATTGGAAACTAATCTCTCACACACTGAAGGGAAATAATTATAGATCAAACACACACACAGACACACACACACACACACACACACACATACACACACACACACACTCTCTCTCTCTTACCTCCTTACGCCCATATATATGCCTGAAGCTGGAACCTCTTTCCACATACTCATCCTCACCAACGGGTTCTCCTGCACAGCCCTGCACACACACACACACACACACACACACACACACACAGCTGCACGTTAACACAACATGTACCTCATCACGTTTCCTCACATTTCATATGTTCACAGCTGTTTTTTTTTTAATGGAGTTCAACAGCTGTTTCCCAGTTCATGGTCTCATCCTTCGGAGGTGGCGTTTAAAGACCGACTGCGTCACAGCGGAGCGACTGGACCGCTCCATATTGAAGTCTCCTTTGAATGCATCCTTTGTTTCCAGGGCAACAACAGGTGGATCCTTCATGGCCCAACCTATCCTAAGATTCATAGCGTGCCGGTAATGAAAGCAAACAACACCAACAGAGAGTCTGAGGATTACACTATTAAATGTAAGACTCCAGACCATCACACCTGAAGTGCAAAGATACCTGAACAATCACATACACTGGGCCGGTGTAAACAGGAAGTAGATTGTCTACTCTCCAGTTGATTAGCTGCAAAAAAGCCTCTGAACGAGGAGAATGTGACTGAACAGCAGCTGCTAGCGAAGACAGCGAGGTCAGTAACACTTGTATTTCGTTCTCCGTGTCGCTTTTATCACTGGTAGTCGAGGCAGATGAGAGCCAATCAGAAGAGGCCGCGGGTGTGATGTCATCGTTTCCAAAAGTCTCAGTTTTTGCACGTCCAGACGACAAAGAAACCCCAGAGTTTTCAAAATAAAACGGGTCCAGCAGAGTTTCTAAAAGTCTCTTTTTTTCGATGCTGAAAACTCAAAAGAGATTCGTTTTAAAAGGAGTAATGTGGGCGGAGCCTAAGTGTTTCAGCTCAGTTCAACGGTACAACTGTTAAAAACAGGCGCCATAAAACTTCAAATCTTTGTGAAACAAAGTTGCATTTTGTCAAGGTTGCTAAGCAACAGGAGCCGAGCTATGCAATGCAACGGTAAAGGCGGGAACAGCTGGTGACTCCTCCGCGGTTACTAAGAGACACGCCTTCGTAGACCAAGCCCATCGTATAAATGTGTGTGTGTTTCTGTGTACTCACACTTTGCGAAGCCGCTGTCTGTAAACCAGCAGAGAGACGACGGCCACCATCATGCCGATCAGAAACATCCCGGCGCTCAAACCCTCCACGACGCCACCTAGAGGCTCTGACACACAACAACACACACGTCACAATCCTTGTTGCCTTTAAATGTCTCCTCGTTTCCTTCACTCCTCGTTTCCTTCACTCTTGTCTTAGGTGGGAGGGACTAATGAAGGTGTGTGTCGTCTGATAAAGAAGGATGGTGTGTTAAAGTAAGAGTGTGTGTGTGTGTGTGTGTGTGTGTGTGTGTGAGAGTGTTTGAGAGTGTGTGTGTGTGTGTGTGTGTGTGTGTGTGTGTGTGCGTGTGGTACTCACCTGCATGTGTCCTGAGCGGTGCGGACAGGAAGGTGTCGGAGAAGAGCGGCTGAGGAAACTCACTGTGGTTCTCGTCAAACAGTCTGGTGAAGGCTCGAACACTGAGCCTGAACACACACACACACACACACACACACACACACACACACACACACACACACACACACAGTCATTATAACTGAAGGGTGTTATATACAGGCTCTCAGCAGGATGTGTGTGTTTGTTTTCGTACCTGTACGATGTTTTGGCTCTCAGTGGTCCGTCACAGAAGCCGCCGTAGCTGTCGCTCAGATAGAGGTCGTCGTCATGGTAATGGTCACAGGTGCCTCCCAGTCGGTCCCCTCCTGCCCCCAGGTTCACCTCCACCACCTGATCAATTATTGATCGATCAATTTGACTCATACAATAAATACAGACACGTAGAAATCATTCTGTTTCTTTCCCTCAGGCTTTTACTTTTCTTCTCTTTCCTTTTTACTAAAAGATTTAGCATTAGCATTAGCATTAGCTTTAGCGCATTAGCTGTTGGAGCAGGAACTGTTGTCGTGTTTACCTGTCCAGCAGAGGTCTCTGTGTCCTGCGGGCAGCGGCTGGAGAAGTACGCCGTCTGATAGGCTCTGACGGAGGAGTTGCTGATGTAGTCGCGGTAGGAGGGCAGAGGGTGGCGCTGCTCCGGCTGCAGGATCTCATTGGCTGTCAGGAGAGGAGCGGGAACGATGAAGATATTTATACACTCAGAGTACGACCTCCTGGTTTATATATTATGTGTGGACATGTAGTGCAAAGATAAGTGTGAGTGTTTTCATTAGCGGTTCCTTCTTTATCTAAAAAAATGCCAGAACTTGTGGAAAATGCTTGTCACCATATTTCTCAAGTGTCTAAACCACAAAATATTCAACTTACTTTCATAGAAGACTGAAGAAAACAGAAAATCTACAAATCTGAGCAACTGAAACCAGAGATCTTTTGCCGTTATTTAAAACGTTCGCGTTCGTACCGTCGGACTCGGCCACGATCACGGCGAAGTATCGCACGGCTCCGTTGGCGTCGCTGAACCAGGAGCAGTTGAAGCGAAACAAGATGGAGGACGACGTCACCTTCGATGACCTCTCGCTGACGCGTACGCTGGCGGGCGGGACCGGAGGACCTGGGAGGAAACATCGGTCACACTGTCAATCAAATAAATAAATTAACAGAAATATGGACAAATGGAAGTCAACATGTCAACAACAGTTTTTTATTTTAATAAATGTTTATTTATCCAAATTTCAAATGTTTGTCTTTTTTGTTAATTGTTAAAAGTCTTTAAAAAAAAAAAAAAAAACATACAGAAGCTCCTCCCACCCAAAAAAAAGCTAAAAATAATCATGATTGGTCAAAGTTGAATAAATAATAATAA
>NW_019525165.1:118658-126833 GCF_002814215.2 Seriola lalandi dorsalis | reverse complement strand
TGAAGAGACACTGAATGTCTCGTTCTGTCATTGGGGAAAGTTTTCCTGTAGAGAGCTGAAGTGAAACCAGAACCTCCAGGTTCTGTTCCAGAAGAAAGAAAATCTCTAATAACTGAAGATCCAGATGTGGATCAGAGTCTTTTCACCTCGCTTCATATGTTTCAATAAAGATGGAAAATGATCTAATGTTGTTTATTCAATATTTATGGGCTTTAACCATTTCCCATCAGCCCCGGGTGTTCGCAGACTAAACGTCACAACTCGATAAAAGAGGAGAGTTCATGTCGAGCGTCTGTGGTGAGTTCACTGTCTGTAATAACAGCGGGACAGTCGAGCGTCTGTGGTGAGTTCACTGTCTGTAATAACAGCGGGACAGTCGAGCGTCTGTGGTTCAGAAAGAGCGTTGGTGAGTTTTAATCACGGAACCAAGTTACGATGTCGTTATTACCCACGCTGCCGTGCTTGTAGTTCTTAAAAACAGCTTTCGACTTCTTCCAGCTGCATTTGTCTGAGAACATGAAAAGTTAGAGAAGATTTGGATTTGTTGACAATAAATAAAAATAAAGAATAAAAGAATAAAAGCAGCTTCATGTTAAATGAGCTGAAAGTAGCTGAGACGCTCGGAGCCTTTAGGATTTTACACAAACTAATATAAAGTGGAATAAATCCTCTCCGGCTGTTCTGTTCCCTCTGCGTCTCCCAGGTGACCAGACCCATTTAAACACAAGTTTTATTTAAACACCAGACTCCACTGCTGCACCTGAGGGGAGTGTGTGTGTGTGTGTGTGAGTGTGTGTGTGTGTGTGTGTGTGTCTGTGTGAGTGAGTGTGTGTGTGTGTGTGTGTACACTCACGGTCGATCATGGTGACGGTGGTGTGCGTTGCCGGTGGACTCGTCTGTCCGGCCGACGACACCCTGACGGTCACAGAGTACTTCCTGTACGCCTCCAGGTGGTCCAGCGTTACCGCGGTGACGCCCCCGGCCAGCCTCAGCGCCGAGGTCAGCTCCCCGTTGTCGTGGCGGCGACACTTGACCTCGTAGGAGTCGAAGTCGGAGAGGGGGGGCGACCAGGAGCAGGAGAGGGAGGAGGACGAGAGGGGGAAGCAGTGGATGGACTTCAGAGGGGAGGGGCCTGTGGGAAGAGAGGAGGAGACAAGGAGGAAGGAAGGAGGAGAGGAAGAGAGGAGGAGACAAGGAGGAAGGGAGAGGAGAGGAAGAGAGGAGGAGACAAGGAGGAAGGAAGGAGGAGAGGAGAGAGGAGGAGACAAGGAGGAAGGGAGAGGAGAGAGGAGAGAATGTAAGAGAATGTAAGGAGAGAGAGGAGAGGAGGGAAAGAGAAAAGGTAAAAGGCGGTTAGGAGAGAAGCAAAGGAGAGGAAACGAGGAGACAAGGAGAGGAGACGAGGGGAAAGGAGAAAGGGACGTAAAGGAGAGGAGAGAGTGGAAGGGAACATGAGAAGGAGAAAACAAGAAGGAGGAGACAAGGAAAGGAGACAAGAGAAGAGGAGGACACAAGGAAAGGAGAGACAGGAAAAGTCCAGTGAGTTTTTATTTCTCTGACATTAAACCTTTTTTATTTCTGTGTGTATCGTCTTCTCGTTGCTGAGTCACAGTTTGTGTTTTTCTTTCCAGACGAAGGTCGAAACATTCAGCGTCTATTCAAACTAATGAGCGAACGGAGCGTCTGCTGAGCGGCGAGGGAGGGAACGTCCCGCGTTTATTTGTCCCGTTCAGACGATAAAAACGTCTCTTTCAGTGAAGACAAATGTGCGAGAGACAGAACAGACAGATGAAGGTGAAGGAGGAAACATCCTTCATCTTCAGGCTCGGAGACGACGGACAATAAAACCTCATCAGAGGAGAAACACGAGTCGACTCCGTCACTGTACAGAGACATTTTGTGGACAAAACAATTAGAAAATGAATCATTAATGAAAACAGGAGTTTTAAAAGGATCAATCAGCCTGATAAAACTGGAAGCTGGTTTATAGTTTGCATTAGTGCGGAGTGTAAAAGCTCCTTTTAGCCATTTCCTTTTAGAGGTGCAGTTTGGCAGCCGAGGGCACGGCTCACTTACTGACCTGGAAAACCTCAGCACTTCTATACATCAACCTCACACTTCTTACACATGTAGAAAAGAGGAAGTGTGGACACCAGGAAGTGTAAGTTTTATAATCCAGATTTCAGTAGGATCACTGTCGAACAAACAAAATAAAAGTGCGTTTTTATTTAAAAATAAAGAAGATAAGTTTATTAAAAGTCCAATATTTTCAGAGTGATTAATAAATTCCATTATTTATGCTTAATCATTAATGGTAAATGCGCTGCTCTTCAATTTAAGACACTAACCACAGTTCTGTGAGGTTTACATGTGAACTTACTGAGCTTTAGATTGGGTTAAAATCAGGAGGGAATAGCTTCAAAACAGCCACTGCAGAAACGGGTTAACTTGATATACAAGTGACACAAACTTGGCTTTTATTTTGGTACTTCCTGTGTGATCTGGTCTGGAAAACATTTGATAAAGTTTTAACTCACAAAACTGTGTGTGCACTTCTTTCTCCTCTGAGTCTCTATAAATACTGCATCGACTCTTTGGCCGACATCAGCTAAAAGAAATCAGAGACGAGGTCAGCACATACATATTTATAAGTGTGTGTGTGTGTGTGTGTGTGTGTGTGTGTGTGTGTGTGTGTGTGTGTGAAGCCCTTGATTTGTTATTCCTTTTGCCGATCACTTTTGATCCCTGCGGCCAAACAAACAGAATGTGATTAAAAATGGATTCAGAGCCAGAGACACGTCTGATCTCTGAGCCTTTGTCACGTCGCCATCTGGTGGTTAAAATGAGAAACACGTCTCTGGATCTGATCGTGTCTCTGAACTCCAGTGACCTTCACTGCTCCGATGCTCTGCGTTTATTGTTATTCTCTTTGTGAATTCATTTATTTAATAATCCAGGTTATTAAAATTATGTCTCATTCGTTGAAGAATATATTTATGAGCCAAAATGTTTTAGGTAATAAAATTAAATATATCACTTTCTATGTGACGCAGCAGGATCTTCAGCCTCATGTGACTGAGCGGACGTGACGATTAAAATGTGTTTATTGTAAGTAAATGTTTAAAGATTTGTGTGGCTTAAAAGGACAAATTAAAAAATGCAAATTACAACCTCATAAACTAAAATTCAAGAAACTGAATGACTTTAAAAGGGTTAGACTTTTTTAACACTCACTTGTCCTGACGCTCCTCTGGATTGGCTCACTCCTCGATGTTGGCTCGGCTCTGGCTCCGCCCCCGCTCATGGTCATCAAGGTGAAGTTATACTGTCGCCCCGGAAACATGTCACCAACAACGCACCCGGTCAGGTGAGTGTGTGTGATTGACAGGGGGTCAGGAGGAGTCCACTGAAGGCTGAAGTTATCGTAGTCCCCGGAGGCGGGACCAGACCACGACAGCGCTATCGTCTCATTGGTTGGGCCTTGTTTGACGGACAGGTGAGTGGGAGGATCTGGAGCTGGAAAGAGAAAATACAAAAGTATTTACTGCTAATTAATAATAACAGTATTAAATAATAATAATAATTACAACAAACGTAATTCTTTATTTATGTTCCTGTGTGTTTTTTGCTTGACTTACAGGTGCGCCCAAAAGCTGAGGCGCTATTGGTCAGCTCCCCGCTGTGTGTGATGACCTCAGCGCGGTACAGCCTACCAGGTGTGAGGCCGGTGAACATGTGATTCTTGTGCTCCGCCCCCAGCGTCTGAGCTCCCAGCGCGGCTCCAGAAACATCGTACAGTACGACCTGAAATCACACGGAACAACAAAATGCAAAAGACTTAGCACTGACGCTACGTTAGCCGGCGTGGTCATGTTTTGTTTGTTTGTTTGTTTGTTTGTTTGTTTGTTTTACTTTTTTTTCTTTTTTTTTTTTAACTGGCGAAGTATTCAGAAAAAAAAAATCTTACAGCTGAAAAACTTAAAAAATCAAAAGCCAATTTAGACATTTTTTATAATGCTAAACTTAAATTTAGCATGCTAGCTTACCAGACATGCTAACTACACTGAAATAGTAAGACTTAGCTGATACATCCTGGTTCTTTTACACAGTAAAGATACTGTGTAAAAGAACTGTGCGGATACTTCTCCTGATCCCTGCTGCATACTTTTTATTTACCAGATCATTTAGATGCGATGAGAACATATACCAAGGTAGAGCTGTTTATTTAGTTAATCAGCCTTATTTGACCAACAGCTTCATATTTCGAGAGAATAATGAGTCATTCAATTTAACTTCCACTCGATACTTGAAAACTCCATCTGCTCAATACATGTAGGAAGTCCACACCCGATGTTCTGAGGGAAAATAACACTTGAACGTCCCGTCACGAGTCTTGGCACGAGTTTCAGATCAGAGCTGTGCGCCAACAATATGATTTCTAATGTAAATTCAGCTGCTGAAAAGACGTCACGAAGGAAATACAGTGTCGTCTGAAACAGTTCTCACCATAACTTGCCTTTTTCTAGAAAATTTTGAGCGTTTTTGTTATTTCCCAGGATTTTTTCCAGTGACTCCCATCCGTGTGTTTACCTGATAGCCGCTCCAGCTGCCCTCGCCGTGCTGCCAGCTGACCGTCAGTCTGTCCGTCCGTCCTGAGCTCTGAACCAGAAGAGACGAAACTGGAGACGGGACTGAAGAACAGAACAGAAGAAAAGATGAAGATGATCCAAAACAAAAAAGTTAATGTAACCATCTGTATCTGTTGTGTCAATAATAGTAAAATGATGATGATGTATCGACTGACCAGTTCTGGCGAGGACGGAGGAGTCGCTGTTCATGTCTCTGCTCCAGCTCACCACCTGCAGCCTGTACAAACTTCCTGCTCTCAGTCCGGAGAACACACAGCTGTCTGCGGTCGGGCCGACCTTCTGCAGGTCCACCTGGTCCCCTAGACCCTGAACACACCACACAATATCACACCGGGTCCCCTAGACCCTGAACACACCACACAATATCACACAGGTCCCCTAGACCCTGAACACACCACACAAAATCACACCGGGTCCCCTAGACTCTGAACACACCACACGATATCACACCGGGTCCCCTAGACCCTGAACACACCACACAGTATCACACAGGTCCCCTAGACCCTGAACACACCACACAATATCACACCGGGTCCCTTAGACCCTGAACACACCACACAATATCACACCGGGTCCCCTAGACCCTGAACACACCACACAGTATCACACCAGTTCTGACACACCTGTAGGTGACCTGTCAGGCGTCAGTCTGGGAGGATCAAAGCTCCACCCACCTGGTGATGCTCCTTCCTGCTCCCTGCAGCATCCGGCCTGTGATTGGCTGTTGCCTCGGCGACGCTGTAGAGCGACAGGTCATAGATTTCGACGTGGCCGTCTGAAGGTCGCCAGGAGAAGGAGAGCGAGGAGGTGTTGGCCGACGTGACCGTGAGGTTACTGACTGCAGCCGGACCTGGATCAGAGGAGGACAGAGTTCGTCTGAGTTTTAATTAATTGATTAATTGATTAATTTGTAAATGATCTCGTGTATGTGGTAGTGACTCACGTGTTTGTCCGTCCGCTGTGGCCTCCAGAGACGGGACGCCGCCACTCAGCGTCACCAGCCTCACACTATAACGCTTCCCTGAGGTCAGACCTTCGAACCGCTCGCTGCGACTCTCCACCGACACCGACCGATTGGCCGCCATGGCGCCGGCCTCGTCCAGCAGCTGCAGACTGTAGCTGTCGTACACGCCCACCGGCCGCTCCCAGCTGACGGTCAGGCTGTGGGTGGTGTGGTCGTTATCTGCCTGCAGGGCGGTGACACTGGCTGGAGCTGGAGGAGGACACACACACACACACACACACACACACACGATAATCAGTATTAACATACTCATATACATTGATTTTAATCTCATCCATCGTTCAGTCTTACCTGTTCTACCGGTGACTGTGTTTGTATTGGTCAGCTTCCCGCTCAGTGATTGGATGGTGACGGTGTAGGCGTGGCCTGGGATCAGATCCAGGAAGTCCAGAGAGGAGACGTGTTTAGGGACAGGACGACTCTCGACAGCGATGCCGTCCTGGAAACAGGAAGTAAGAAGATGAGTGTTATTAGTGACAGCCGGATGATCATCTAATCATTTATCTATCTATCAATACATCGTCTATTTGTTTTGCTCTTCCTGATACGTGCAGCTGGACTGACCGTGGTCGTCAAGGAGACGATGTACATGTCCAGGTCTCCGTGTCCGGGGGTCCAGGTGACCAGGAGTCCACCAGCAGAGTCCTTCAGACCACGTTGAGGAGCCATGTGGAGGTTTCCTACCGGACTGGGAACTGGAGAGGAGAAACTGGATTCATCAGAACTGGATCCATTAAACTCTGAAGACAAATCATCAGTGATGTGTAACGTCCTCCCACCTGTCCGTCCCTCGATGAACTGCGCTCTCTGGTTTGGTCCGCTGAACGTCGACACCACGATCTTATAGAGACGCCCGGGGGTCAGAGAGGTCAGCCGGTGACGCCGCAACTCGCTGCCCAACGTGACCGGAGGGAAAACCCGAGTGTCGTTGAAGAGCAGAGTGACCTGGAGACGAGTGAGGACGATACTAAAAACCCCTGCAGCCGCAGCAGCGCCCCCTACAGGCTACAACACTCACAACACACATACAGTCTTTACTTATCACACCTCATAATGGTCCACATCTCCGTGGGCGGGGCTCCAGGCCACAGTCAGATCACCTGTCCCTGCGTTGCCTAGCGACAGATTTCCAACAGCTGCTGGAACTGAAGCAAAAAAAAAACCGAGACATTCGCTTTAAATCCTCCAGAAAAACACAAAACACGTTAAACACGTGTCATGTCAGTGACTCACAGGTGCGTCCGTCGGTGGAGACGCTGCTGACGTAGCCTCCGCTCCAGGTTTCCACGGTGACGGTGTAGAGTCTTCCCGGCGTCAGGGACGAGAAGTCGCACTCGCTGTGTCCGGTGGAGACGCTCTTGTTCTGCAGGACGCTGTGGTTGTAGCGGATCAGAACCACGTAACGGTCCAGATCTCCTGCCGCGTGACGCCAGTACACCTGAACACAACATAACACTGCTGTCATACTTCTGTAGTACCGATGGTACTGACAATACTGTTAAATAAATAAGAATTATTTATCTTAATTAATCATTTTCAGGTAAATTCTATAAAAAATTTAAAAATATTTATTAGCTAAATGTATCTGTGAATGTGTAAATACATGTGAACAGACACAGTGTATTTACACAAACAATTGTTTTTTTATTGTTTTTTATTGATTATTGTTGTCAATATCTTCTTTCTTTTGTTATTGTTTGTCTTGTCTTATCAAAATCAATAAAACTAACCATTCAAAAAAAAAACTATAATACTAAAAAATTATTTTTTCAATTACAAAAATAAAAATTGAAAAATAATAAAAAGTTATGATGACTAACACACCTTAAGGAAGTCGTCTCTTGCAGAGTGAACAGCTGTTGGGTTTTGCACAGTGGCAGGTTCTGCAAAACAAACAAGAAAATAAAGAACAAAATTTAAAAATATATTTATATAATAAAGCCTATTATTATAATTATATAATTATATATTATATATATTATAATTATAATTATAATTTAAATACAACATTCAGATATGTTTACTATCATCTCGACACAGTTTGTTTGGTTACTTGAGGTAAGAGTTATGTAACTGTTATTACAATACAAAGCCTATAAAAATAAATTCATTAAAATGAACTGTAAACTCCAATGCACGTGCCAACTATGATACAAACATAAAGGTAAATACAAGTACAGTAAAACACAATTAACATAAATGTAAAATGAGTAAATTATCCCTCCTTACGTGTTCGTGCTTGAACCGTGGTGGCGTTCTCCAGGCCGCCGCTCCTCGTTACTATGACAACCGAGTACAGTCGCCCGGCGACCAGCGAGCTGAAGGAGCACTCGGGCGGCGAGGCGCGCGACACGGCGAGCGTGTGCACGGTTTTATCGCGCTCCTGAAGACGGACCAGGTAACTGTCCACCACGCCCACCGCCGGACGCCATGACACATGCAGAGCGTCCGATTTGCCGCCGTTAGCAACGGTTACCTCGGACACGGACGCTGGGTCTGAAA
>NW_019525165.1:86336-117849 GCF_002814215.2 Seriola lalandi dorsalis | reverse complement strand
CAGCTATTGTTCTAAAGACTCTCTGATGTTATCACGTAGAAATACACAGACACAGACACACACACACACACACACACTCACACACACACACACACATTCACACACACACATACACACACACACACACACACACACACTGTTCTCATATAAATCCATAAAGGTTTAGATAATAAACTCTAAATGTCCCAAAACAGCAGACACAGTCATTCTTTTCTTGATCTTTGAAAAAGCAGTTTAACAATTAGTCGTTCACTTACTCGCTTTTTCAAGAGCTTTCAACTGAATCTCATTGTTGATAATGTTTTCTGATGCAGGTAAAGGTGTTGTATTTGATTACGATCAGTCCAGAAACACATGATCAATGGCTGTTCATATGGTCGGAAAATACAGATTTTCTTTCATTAACTGTATCTGACTCAATGAAGTCATGAATTTAACATTCGTACCAATATTTTCTCTGATTTATAATCAAGCCTCTGTAAACAAACACTTCCAGGACATGTTCTGCGATCTGTTATTTTACAGATGAGCAGACAGCTGCATCTTCAGACGGTGACACGCAATGTAAACTGTTCATATTTATGTTCCGTCTGAGGACTGTGCACTCGCTGGTCACTGAGCGGGTCACTGAGTTTTTTCCTCTTAAGCAGCAGCTGAATGTGTTTGAAGGGAAACAACACAAATCCTGAGTGGGGATATTGTCTCTACACAATAAGAGCCCAACTGACCGGCAATCAAACAGTCTTATATAACCGAGAGGAGAGTGTGTTTGGGTGTGTGTGTGTGTGTGTGTGTGTGTGTGTGTGTGTGTGTGTGTGTGTGTGTGTGTGTTATTATTATTCTGGCTTCTAGTAACTGAGGAAAACAAACTGGAAAGTCATATTTTCGTTGATCATTTTTTTCTCATAACAGATAAAAACAGGCAGTAAAAATTGTGGTTAATGCAAATTGTAATATTTCAATCATCACATCGGATTCTGCTGAGCGAGGAAAACTGGAGCTGTGACCTTTAGGAATTTGGTGAAAAAATAACTTGAAGTTGAAAACCAGGTTGACATGTTCTCACTCAGTTAAAGTGGGATTTTTTTCATCTATATATGTATTCAAATATGATTTGAGGTTGTAAACACATGAATACATGCATGAAAAGTAAAAAACAATGTGTTTTTAATGATGAACAAAGATCAAATAATGGTAAAGCTTTATTGTACTGGTAATATCCTATTCATTTATTTTAATTCTCCAGATAAGAACTATGAAATTTGGAAAACAGCTTTCAGTCAATAAAATTCAAATTAATGAATTACAAGTTGAACCAGCAACATCTTTCTTTAACTCTCCATATTTATCATTTATTAGAACTGTATTAACATGTAGTAAATGGTTTACAACACACTGCACTGCATCTGTATGCAGATATTTATGTGTTTATTAATGGTTAATTAATAAATTGTCCACAGCAGGAGTATGAATGGACGTTTATGTCTCTGTATAAAACAATATAATATAGTTATAAAGTGACGTGTTACCATAGAAAACTGAATAAAGTTTCCAAAAATAACTGAACAAATATTTCTTTGTATTTAAATAGGGTCTTTTTCTCATATTCTCTGAAATAAAGTGTTTCCAAAAAGTAAATAAACAACAAATTTAATCAGCTCAGCAGGAGAACAAAGGTTCAGATATCAGGTTCAGGTAGAGGAGGCTCTCACCTGTGCGTCCCTCCAGACTGGTGCTTTTAGACTGCAGCCCCCCGCTGACAGTGGCAGCCTGCAGCCTGTAGAGGGCGCCGGGCGTCAAACCAGAGAGCAGCAGAGAGGAAGAACCGACTGCAACACTGACGTTCTGAAGCACAGAGCTGTGGAGGAGGAAGACGACTGTTTAGTGTCCACACTCATCATCATTTTCCATCATCAACAACGTCCAGTTTCCAGTTTAATGTAAAAGATTGCAAACACACACACAACTGATTCCTCTCTTCCTATTTGAGAGAAGTCGAATATTTCCCTGAATAAATCTGGTTCTCACACACACACACACACACACACACACACACACACACACACACACACACACACACACACGGACAAATTCTTTCATGGCACTGATGGCAACAAAACAAGGTGCATGTTTTTAAAAACTTCATAATAAGTTGAACTTTTATAATTTCAGTCCTTGAATTCCCAGAAAAAATGGGTTTCTCAGTAAAAGTTTGAAAATAACTAAATAAATGTATTTATTCTTTTAAGGTGAATTTCTAAAACAATAATTCTGTTTTATAAAGTTCGACCTTGATTTTACTTTCACCTAAAGCTGACCGAGGCTTTAAGGTAACATGTGAAGACACATACCTGTCCTTCCCTCCACAGACACAGATGTGTTCAGTTTCCCGCTCCTGGTTGTCACAGTGATGGTGTAGCGTCTCCCAGGTGTGAGGATGTTGAACGTGCATTCCCTCATGTTAGGCTCCACCTCCCTGGTATCCACGGTGGCGTTATCTACGGGACACAGGACGGAATAATTACAATATGGCGGCCAGCTCTTACCTTTGGTTTGGTTTGTCAGTGAGACGTTAATGATTACCGTGGCCAATGGTGAGGAAGTAGCTGTCACGTGACCCAGAGGGGGCGTGGCTCCACATGGCGCTGAGCGAGGTCTCGTCCGAGTGTCGAATGTGGAGGTCCACCGCCGGAGCAGGAGCTGCATGAAGACAGTTTAGGTTCAGGTCTGAATATTTCTGTACTGACGTGTATTTGCTGTTATATATTTCCACAGTAATATGTATCATATGTATTTTGTTATATTTTTGCATGAATGCATTTTTTCAGTCACACCTGTGTATTTGTTGTTAGGTGTAAGTATTTCCTGTTCTTTATTTTTACAGTAGTTTCACCTGTTGATCCTTCACAGCTGCTCTCAGCCGCCAGTCCTCCGCTCTCCACCATCACCACGGCTCTGTACGTCCTCCCAGGCGTTAGACCCGTCCCAGGGAAGACGAACCTCACCGCCTCACGGTCCAGAGTGGTGTTGACTAACTGCTGGAAGCCGTCGAACAGGAACAGCCTGTAGCTCTCCCAGTGGCCAGGAGGGGGCGTCCAAGACAGGAGGAGGTCGCCGGAGGAGGAGGGAGACAGCGAGAGGAGGGACGCCGCTGCTGGAGCTGGAGACAAGAAACGAACATGATGAAGAAAAGAGGAAAAAAGACAAGAAGAAGACAAAAGAACAGAAATGAAAAGAAGAACTCACCTGTGCTGACGGTGCTTTCCGATTGGCTCGTCAGCTCGCCACTCCTGGACGTTACTGCCACCTGATAGGTCGAGCCGGGGGTCAGCTGATGGATGGCCACCTCTGTGGCGTCCGACGGAAGCGTCGTCTCCCAGCGGCTCGTGCCATTGGTCGAGAAGAGGGTGACTATGAGCTCGTCCAGGTCACCTTTGGGCCGTTGCCATGACAACAGCAAGCTCGTGCTGTTGCTAAGGTCAGTGGTGAGGTTTGAAACAGCGGAGGGAACTAGAGAGAAAAAGAGACAGATATAAAATATCTTTCTTTCTTTCATTCCCCCCTCCCTCTCTCTCTCTCTCTCTCTGTCTCTCTCTGTCTCTCTCTCTTTCTCTGTCTCTCTCTCTGTCTCTCTCTCTCTTTCTCTGTCTCTCTCTCTGTCTCTCTCTCTCTCTCCCTCTCTCTCTCTGTCTCTCTCTGTCTCTCTCTCTCTTTCTCTGTCTCTCTCTCTCTCTTTTTCTGTCTCTCTCTCTGTCTCTCTCTCTTTCTCTGTCTCTCTCTCTGTCTCTCTCTCTCTCTCCCTCTCTCTCTCTGTCTCTCTCTGTCTCTCTCTCTTGGTACGTACCTGTCTGGGCCTCGACCATCCTGCTGTTCTGCAGAGCGCCGGCCTCCGTCACCACGGTAACGTTGTACAGTCTCCCGGGCGTCAGGTCGTGGAGTGTGTGTTGTGTCGTCGTGCTCTCTAACGTCTCGTTCTTCAGGAGACCTGCAGACACAGAGGAGAAGAAGAAGAAGAAGGAGGAAGGTTAAACAAAAGGTCACATGACTCTCTAGCAGCTTGTTTATTGGACAGAATGTTGGTTTATGTAACAAACTAAAAACAAAGAACATGAACAAGTAAATTATTTGTAATTTTTGTATCATTGTAGATTTTTTGTCTTGTGCTGTTTTGCATGTGGTGTTTTGTTGAGTTTGATTTGTGCTGCATGTAGCATACAGTTAGCTTAGCCCTGAACTTGAGCCCACAGTTTTATATAAAACAAACAGTTTTGAGTTTGTTGGTCAGGAAACAAACAAACACATAAACATGAGATAAATAGCAGAAGCGTGAAGAGTATTCATAAAGAAGCGGACTGATACAGACTCTGAGGAGGTTCCCACAGCTGCAGCCTGAAGCGCTCCGTCCTGCCGGGGCCGGCCTGCCAGGAAAGACCCAGGCTGCAGCAGGTCCTGGAGGTCACTGCCAGGCCGCTCACCGCCGACGGCCCTGAAGCAACACAACGCACACAGTCAGAAAATAGTCGCTTTAATAAACACAACACACAACTATATTATAATTCTCGTCATAGTTAAAGGCGTTGGAAGTGAAAATGTAGAGACCACCAGTGATATTTTTGGAAATCATCTTGATGATGGAAACCAGTTTCATCTCTGTGTGTGTCCAGGACTAAATCAGGTCAAGACCGTGACCTAGCTTAGCACAAAGGCTACATGGAAAATCTACACAGTTTCCCCAAACAGTGGGACTGTTCCTTTAGAGTGATTTATCTGTTTTGAGCGTGAGGTTCAGTCAGACAGGAAAAGGATCCAGCTCCTCAAATCTGTGGCCTTGTCATCAAAGTGTGAGCACTGTGGGAGTCCTGACACACACACACACACACACACACACACACACACTAAAAACACCATCCGCCTGTTTAAGAGCCCCCTGCTTCCCCTCAGCACTCTGACCGGGTTAAGTGTTTGTATTTGTGCCGCTGTGTCGCCGCTGGCGCTTCAAGCTGAGGTGGAACAATATTATCAGGCTGCGACATCTCATCTCTGCCCTGAGTGACACACAAACAAACAAAACCATTTTCACCATTTTCAGTCGGGCCGTGGACGTTTCTGTCACTCACGGTTTATGGAGGAGTGAAAAGAAGCAGAAGCTGCGTTTGGAGGGAAATCACAGAGTTTGAAGAGTCCACCACTCTAGATGAATTTCAGCCACTTTAAAACTGAAGCAACGTATTTTTATAATGTATTAATTAAGGATTAAATGACTCTGTAATGTGAAACGTGTCACTGTGAATTTGCAGCCTCTTTTAGCAACTAGTTTTGGTTTTACAGCACATTTCTTATCTGGTTCAGTCTCAACACTCATTAAGTCTATACAGTCACGAACACATTATATAGTAGATTTAAGGACATTTTCACATGTTTATTTATGTATGTGTCAGTTATAACTCATCTATAAAACCTCCACAACAGATCATGAGTCAAAGTAATACAGTAAGAATCATTTATTATTTAATCATCTAAGACTTTGATTATAAATATTTATTTATGAATGAATTACTTATTTTATTCTTATAATGACAGCTGATTAAAACGCCATCATCGCCATTAAAGGCCAAGCGATACGGCTGAAAGCTCCAGAAAGAAATCTAGTCAGGGGACCTTGAGTTAAAGGCCCCATATAGTCTGAAGGTAGAGGATGCTCGGGAGCAGGTGGAGACCAAACACAGAGCTAAAAGAAAGAGAGATTCATCAGGTGACACAAACACCACAACACATGGATGATAAGTAAGAGAGTAGTTTCTATATGTCTGATGTGGGGCCCTCAGCTCGTCCTGCCGCCCCCAGGTGGCCAAACAGTTCATTACTGCAGCTTTGAAGTTAAACAGGTAAAAATAAACCAGCAGGTTGTGTGAAGTTCTGAGGGTCATTGAATGCAACAGTCAGTGTCTCCAAAGATAAGGAACCACAAACACCACAGAAGAAGTGTTTTGCATCGCTGAGAAGGTTAAAGTCGGGTGTCGACTGGGCGCAGTAACACCCCGTTTCCTCCGAATGCAACACACACACACACACACACACACACACACACACACACACACACACACACACACACACACACACACACCCTCACGCCCTTTTCCCAGTGCTTCCCACAGAACAAAGGAACAATGGAGGCAGGAAATGGCTGAACCCTGAGCTCTGCCCACGATGGAAATACACACTGAGGGTCCAACTTCTGTTCTGGACGCCCGCCACTGTGGACACAACACACACACACACACACACACACACACACACACGCACGCACACACACACACACACACACTTTCATGTACTTTTACTGCTCTATCATTCTCGCTCAGCAGGGCAGTGGTTCCTGTAGCTAATCACAGAGCTACAGAGAGGGGAAGCTACATGACATTAACTCTGAGACACACACACACACACACACACACACACACACACACACACAAAGAGTTGACGCGACATGGAGGTCGAGTCGTGTTCCTTCACTTCAAACGAGCAGAGGTCAGAGGAGATGGAAACAATAGAACAAAACAGAACACAACAGTAAATACTGAGAAGTGAATTCAGACGTCTCCAACAGGTAACATGGCAGGTTGCCACAGGTACAGGTGTGTGCAGCCACACCTGCATACGAACATAAAACCCTCAGACGCTCCACAACAGTGTGCTAACGAAGTATGGCGTGCAGCAAATGAATGTTGTAGGTGATTAAACTGCAGGAAACTCTTTACATTAGATGATCAACAGGAAATGAAACGGCGGCCATTTAATTTTGAACTGATGAAACCGGTCGACAGGTTACAGCTTCTCTAGGGAAAAGTTTTGGAGGGAAATCGAATCTTTTGGTTGTAGATATTTGCTACAAGCGTTTTTCACCCTTTTATGACATTTTGTAGAAAATACTTGTCAGATTGTTAAGTAGGAGTTTGAATAATTGATCGATCGATCACTAATAAGACACAACACCTGATCCATTAGTTTCTTCCCTATTTTTTCTTTGATTGCTTTAAAGTTGAAAAACTGATGAACAACGACAATTCAATTATCAAAACAGCTGATACTTAATTATCTGTCAACTGACTAATAGATCAATCTCTGCAGCTGTAGAATCGGCCTCTCTCAAGTAGTTCAATCAATATCAATCGCATGTTTTATATGTAAAATATTTATCTGGGATGTTGCTATAACTACAGCTGTGGCAACATAAAGCCTCTGTATCTGTGTAACTGACCTTTCTCCACAGGTCAAACACAGGTGTAACATAAAATTATTCATGGCCCACTTCCATTTACATGTGTCAGTGTTCTGGTACTGAGTGACCTGCCCCCCCCCCCTTAATGGAACCGAGCCATCAATAATGTTATTGGTTCCACCTGTTCATGGGAGAACCTGGAACGGATCAATCAATACAAACAAACAGCGACTTCAGATCGTTCGACTAAAATTAGTCAAAGTGTTAATGACGTCATTTGACAGCGCGTTGTTTTGACGCCACACACACGTGTTTGTGTTTACTCTGCTCACTTACTGGTGTGCAGCGTGACGTTCAACGTCTCCTCGTCTGTCTGGGATCGAACCTGCAGCTGGTGGGCGGTGCCCGGCTCCAGGTGATCCAGCACACAGGTGAAAACATCTCCGACTCCCTTGTTTCCTCCGTCCTCGACTCCTAGCTGGTTGGTTCCCAGAGAGTTAGCCCCTGTCTCTTCCTCCTCCTCCTCCTCCTCTCCTCGCTCCCGGCCTCCGATCTCATTAGTCTCCAACTCCTCGTCTCCTCTTCTTCTCCTTTTACACTCGGCGTTGTCTGCTCCGGAGTCCAGTGACGTCACGGCGAAGGAGCAGTCCCGTCCAGGTGTGTGAACAGTCAGTGATATGGAGTCCAGGCCGGACACCGGGTCAGATGCAGAGATGCTACATGAGGCGGACTGGTGCTCTGTGGGAGCGGCTCTGCTCACATCCTGTCAGGAGAGAGGAACATCAGGAGAGGAACATCAGGAGAGAGGAACATCAGGAGAGAGAGGAACATCAGGAGAGAGGAACATCAGGAGAGAGAGGAACATCAGGAGAGGAACATCAGGAGAGGAACATCAGGAGAGGAACATCAGGAGAGAGGAACATCAGGAGAGAGGAACATCAGGAGAGAGGAACATCAGGAGAGATGAACATCAGGAGAGATCAACATCAGGAGAGGAACATCAGGAGAGAAGAACATCAGGAGAGAAGAACATCAGGAGAGATCAACATCAGGAGAGAGAGGAACATCAGGAGAGAAGAACATCAGGAGAGAGGAACATCAGGAGAGATCAACATCAGGAGAGGAACATCAGGAGAGAAGAACATCAGGAGAGAAGAACATCAGGAGAGAGGAACATCAGGAGAGATCAACATCAGGAGAGGAACATCAGGAGAGAAGAACATCAGGAGAGAAGAACATCAGGAGAGAGGAACATCAGGAGAGGAACATCAGGAGAGAAGAACATCAGGAGAGAAGAACATCAGGAGAGAGGAACATCAGGAGAGGAACATCAGGAGAGAAGAACATCAGGAGAGAAGAACATCAGGAGAGAGAAACATCAGGAGAGGAACATCAGGAGAGGAACATCAGGAGAGAAGAACATCAGGAGAGAGGAACATCAGGACAGATGAACATCAGGAGAGAGGAACATCAGGAGAGAGAGGAACATCAGGAGAGAGGAACATCAGGAGAGAGGAACATCAGGAGAGAGGAACATCAGGAGAGAAGAACATCAGGAGAGAAGAACATCAGGAAGAGGAACATCAGGACAGATGAACATCAGGAGAGAGGAACATCAGGAGAGAGAGGAACATCAGGAGAGGAACATCAGGAGAGATCAACATCAGGAGGGGAACATCAGGAGAGATGAACATCAGGAGAGAGGAACATCAGGAGAGATCAACATCAGGAGGGGAACATCAGGAGAGAGAGGAACATCAGGACAGAGGAACATCAGGAGAGAGGAACATCAGGAGAGAGGAACATCAGGAGAGAGGAACATCAGGAGAGAGGAACATCAGGAGAGAGGAACATCAGGACAGAGGAACATCAGGACAGATGAACATCAGGAAAGAGGAAGCAATGAAATAAAACTCTGAGTATCTAAAACTCATGTCCTCAGTGAATATGAGGGAAGACGGTTTTATTTCACTCAAGATTTAAGAAGTTTCCCTTAACAGTGAACCAGGATTATGAATGTGATCGAACCCACATAGTCCCACGCCTCGGTCCTTTAGGCCCGTGTCTGGCCCATATACCTTCACATCTGGGCCGAGTCCGGCTTTTTTTTCCTCCGGTACTGACTGACAGCCGGAGGATTTTCTGTGTGTGCACTAGACATGGCCCAGATGTGGAAGAAACATCTGACAAACATGAGGTACATGGGCCACACCTGTGTATACTGAGCCATTCTACACAGTAGGTCACATTTCTAACTGTAAAACTGTATTTCTATGAAAACAAAGTCCTATTTATTCCCTTGTGTGTGTTATAAATAAAGACAAACAGTCATTTTAATAAACATTTCAATAAATCTGTGGATCGTCGAGATCAGATCATTTCTTTCGTTCAGTGATGCACGAACTCTCATCCACACTTTTGTTTCCACCCATATTGATTACTGTAATTCCAGCTCCAGGAATCCATTAGCCGCCTCCCACTTCTCCAAAGTGTGCGCTCTGTTTCAGTGAAGATGTCCGTGACACACTGTGTGGATGGACAGCCGGTAAGTGGATTATGCAGCAGGAGGTGGACTGACAGACGTTTTGATTGACAGGGAAGCTTCAGCCTCCGCTCTCCATGAAGGAGGAAACCCCCCCCCCCCCCCCCACAGGAGACCAGCGTCTCATCTCTAGCTCCAGATGTTGGGTGGAGCAGCTCTTTGATCCCATTGTGCTGAAAACATTTCTGAGGACCACGACTTTAGAAACACTGAGCTCCACCCTGCGATGAAAGCTTCACCAGCCACCAGAAAGTTTCCCTTCATATCTGATGTTTTCTCACTTTCTCAATATTCCTGTCACTTAAAATGTGACAGTGTGAAGGTTGAGATGCTTTAAAGACTTAAAGCTCCATATTCTACACTTTGTTCCTGTGTTTAATTTGAAGTGTTGATCCATAAGATAAATTTGATGGTATACTTTCACAGTATTTATATTTAAACATCTGCCTTCAGACTGGATGGAGCTTTAGCTTGGTGGGTCAGCGTGCGACTTCAACTGTCTCAAATAGCCGTTTCCCTTCGTTTCCAGTCTTTATGCTAAGCTAACCACATCTTTACTACAGATCTGTAGATTGAGATCCATCTGAACGTCTCACTCTCTGAATAAAAGAGGGAACAGAAGCATATTCAGATCTATCCTCAGTACAGCGACTGAAAACTGCTCAACAGTTTCATCTGGAAGCATTTAACTAATCTTAAAATGATGGGAAACAAAACTCACAACAACTTTTTCTTTTAATATTGGGATATTTTTGATGAAAATATGCAAAAACCCTTTAATGTTGATGATGCCATAACGCTCTGAACAGACTGCTGTGGGAGTTCATCAGCTGCAGCTATTTAAGGAACTGTAACCGCAGTGTTTGTTCATATTTATCACTTCTGGGGTTTGACCGTTCAGCCGACCTCTGACCTCCTGCTGGTCTGAGTGTTTGTGCGGTGAGCGACGATACAGTGACAGCGACGGTTGTAACCTTTAATACTGGGAAGCAGAAGAGAAAATAAAATAATTTGTCACTGATAATGAAGTTCAGGGAGTTCAGAGACAATAATGCTGCAGGGAGGAGACACGGACAGATAAACAGACAGGAAGAGAAGGAAACGACAGCCGAGGAAAATAAAACTGTATAAATATTAGTGTAACACGCAGCGCTGTTCAAACCCTGCAAGCTCTGACATCTGAGTAACGATCACACTTACATTCATCCTAATTATTCAATCATCATGGCATCAAAAATCCAACATCATATGGAAACACAGAGATAAGTCCAGGTCATGTTTAGCTTAGCTTAGCACAAAGACTGGAGGAAGGGGGAAACTGCTAGCCTCCTGCTAGCGTCACCAAAACCTCTAGTAATCAGGTTGTATATCCAGACTTCATAGTTACACACAGATGTCGTAGCTGCTGCCGGGTCGTGATTCTCAGTCCGATCGGATTCGTACTACCAACCCCTTCTACCTCACTGTCCGCTGCTGAATGTTGCTTATGTGTTCGGGGTTTACTTTATTTATTTTACTGTTGAGTTTGACATATTTTAAAAAGGGACAGACATCAGGAAATTAACTTTGGCTCTGTTGTAAATGTGGCATTTGTTCATGCTGTGTTTTTGCCTCTTTTACAAATAAACATTAAATACATTAAAAACATAATGAAGGTTTCTTTGTACAGTAACTACAAGGTGTCATCAAACAAGACACGGTTTTCTTCCTAAAACAAGCTTCGTAAGAAGTTATTCACAGTTAAAAAGGATCAGAAAGCTCAACATCAGGAAGGAAAACAATCATATAAAAGTTGTTTCATAGAGAATAATGCAAAGTGATTCAATTGCAACTTGCTGCTCAACAAAAGCCAAATTTCCCACGTTTTCAGCTGTAAAGTAAAACCGTGTGATTTAATCAAGTTCTTCTTCTCCTCCACGTCTGAATCTGAGCAAAGCTTCGTTTACCGCCACATTTCCCATTTTCTGACTGTGAATGTAAATGAACAGATTCAGTTTTGGAAGCAGAACAATGGATTTAAATTCTTCAAGCAAAGCTGCGGCGTTGTTTTCAAGAAGCTACTTTTTTGGTTTTACAACAAAAAATGCAAAAAAATATTTTCACATATTGGAGACAGTGATACACCTTCAAAAAATACCAATGGAAACTGGAATTTATCCTTTAACAAACAAGTTATTTCAGCTGCAACAATTAAATCAATTGACGGAAAATTAATCAGCAAATTTTTTTTTAATCAATTCTTCGTTTTAGCCATTTTTCAATCAAAAATTCCAAACAAACAGTTGCTGGTTGAAGCTTCTCAAATGGGATATTTAATGTTTTTCTTTCTCATGTCTGATTGTAAACCTGAGATTTCTGGACACCTTTCACCATTTCCTGATATTGAATCTATACAAAACGATTATTATTAACTGAGAAAATAATCAGTCGATTAAATCGATGTTGGAAATAATTGTTAGCTGCAGTTTTAATAAATGTTCCTTCGTGTGAACGTGAACTACAGCAGAAAAAAAGAAGTGGCTGTTTTTCACATATTTTTTTTCCTGATTTGTTGCACATTAGAAACCTGGTGTTGCATTAAAGACACCTTATCATTTGTCAGGTGATTTCCTACACGGATCATAAAGGCATTAAATAAAAGAGGAATGGGATCAGACTGACCTGGAGCAGCAGCAGCAGCAGTGAGGTGAACCACAGGGAGCAGAGGTAACTATGAACTTTACATTTCAGCATTTTTATCCTCCTTCAGATCCTCAGACGGAGCAAACTCCACCATAATCCTGAGGCTGAGGTAGAAGACGTGAGTTTAGATTCACTGCTGAAGGTAGATTTCAGAAAATATCCTTCTCTTTTATATTTGTGATCTTCAGCGGAGAACAAATCCTTCTGGAAAATGTAATGCTGAGAAAGAAAACAGCTGGTTAAATGTCCTTTGTGTGTCTCTGAAAACAAAATAATTCCTTATTTGACGAGAAGAGTTTTCATTTTTTCCAGATATTTCGTCTCTTTTGTTCGTCGGCTCTTCTCCGCCTCATGTCCATCCTCAACTCAAACCTCTCAGACTTCAAACTCAGTCCTTCCTCTCTTTTCTCTGGACTCTCTGCCTGTCTCACCGGCTGTATGTCTCTCTTCCTGCCCGTCTGTCTGCCTATCTGCCTGTCTGTCTGTCGGTCAGACTCTATAGTGTCGAGTTTGGGAGTCACTAACGGACTTCCTCAATCAAGCCAACAGCTCTGTGAGTCACTGCAAAGGCACGACTACAAACCCTGGCTGCACGGAGGCTATAAATAGGCCTGGAACTACAATAGCAGCACACCTAGCTGCACTGACAGAGGTAGATGTTAAAAATAGAGACCAGCGTTTGATTAATTCCCACAGAGACGGGATCGTTGTGGAGTTTAAAGTTTGCTCCGTCTCTTTCTTTAGTGACAGTGTTTTCTCTTGATGCGGCTCCATCGGGTGTAAATTTAGTTCCTGCTGGTTCTGGAGTCACTGATAATAACTTTTGAAATTCAACTTTGTGAAAACAGCTCATTAAGTTTCACAGGACAGAAAACATCAGCTCACAACTTGATTCTTAACATCCAACCAAAGTACATACTTTATATAATCAATAAGTCGATTAGTCATAGAAAGAAAATCAGCAACTAATTTGATACTCAATCATTTTAGTCATTTTTAAGCTTTTTTTTGCCACTGCTTCTGTGAAGATTTGTTGTTTCTCTGTTTATTATCACAGCAAACGTCACGAAACTCGGGAGGATCTTCTTCAAGCATCTCAAGTTTTACCTTGTAATTAAATATCAATTATCGTGTAAATTATCTCATTTCCTGGATGTAAACTTCACATATCTGTAACTTCTTAATCCTTCCTAGTTAAGCAATAAAATATCTGATTCACAAATTTAAAAGTTAAAAGTTTTAACGCTATTCTGAGACTATTTAATTTGTCATCTTTTCTTCATTGGAAAAAAATAAATAAATAAATACTCTATCACTGGTGAATTAGTCGTCATGACAGACGTTGAATTTGAATTTGACCCACAAAAAAGTGAGTGAACTTTTCTTTTATGCAGCTTTACAAGTTAAAGGCCAAACTGCTTTTGTTTCAGTTGGTCTGAGTTACATTTAGTCATCCACACCTTTTTCCTTCCTTCCTGCTCTCCCTCCTCCGTCTGTCTGACTCTCTCGTTATACGACATGCTGTGGTTTCTAGGAACAACGGCTTCAGCTCCACACAGGCTTAATTCTTAATGTCATCTTCGAGACTGATGTTAGGGGTCATGACAGAGTATTGTTGCCCTGCTCAGCATGTAATGTAATGTAATGTGACCCAGAGATACAGTCCTCAAACTGGGGATGGGTACGTCTAAGACTGCCTCTACATTAACCCAGATAAATTCTAAAATGCCGTTTTCTTGCGTCCACATCAGGCGTTTCAGCTCGTTTCTACAATTACCTCCATCCACATTAAAACACCTCAGAAACAAGCAAAGAAAAACTGTACTTTAGTTTCCGCTCTGCATATTGTACCGAAATGAAATTCAGCACTACTGCCACCGTGTGTTTGCTCACTGATATAACAGTGTTACTACATAGCTCTGTTTTATCCGAACATAATACAATGCCAAGCCAGCGTTTTCAGATTTACACAATCTGGAGGCCACTTGGGAAAAGTTTCATTTTCGGAAAAGAAAAACAACATTTTAGTCTGGACTGAAGTCCAACACGGAGAGAAAAAGATGCGCTTACAAATAAGTCGCCTTAGTACGGATATGGTCTAACTGATTCGTTTTCTAAAAGCAAATTTTGTTGCAGTTCATGTCAAAAAATTCTGGTCCTTTAAAGTGAAACTGGTGCTTTGGCTTTGTGTATAAAAAGTGAAACTCACTTTGAGAGTCAAAAAACTAAAACAATGTAAATTTTTACCCAAAGGTTTAAAGACCCAAAAAATAAAAAGAGTATGAGTGACCTTTTTTGACCTCCACCCCTGTCCAAGATCATAACAGTTGGGTTCGTCAATGTGGTTTGATCATCACTAAACCAAATTCTCATTCCTACTGGTTAAATGTTACCTCACCTGTTTACACAAAGAATAGTAGCAGCAAGCGTGTTTGGTCAGGGCCAGTTCCTGAGTCTTCGGTTCCTAATGACAACCAAAGCTGTCAATCAGATGACCGGTGTTGACCCATCAAATGAACAGTCAGTCAGTCAGTCAGTCAGTCAGTCAGTCAGTCAGTCAGTCAGTCAGTCAGTCCCAGACAAGAGTCAGACCACATTGTTTTTATGTCCAGTGTTTTTATGTACATATTACAGATAACAGTATATATGTAAAGTAGATAAAGAGGTTACAGCACTACTCAGTGGCTAATGTTCCGGACTGTTACAACATTCAAGTTGATTAGTAATACATTAAAAAAACCATGTATCGTACGTACACTAATTAGCATCAGGTGTACTCTGACTGAAATGCCCACACAGTAGGAGTTTAAAAGGACTCTAACATTTTTCATTTTAATGTGGTAGTTTTGTTTTTCACAGTATTTATTTTTTGTTACTTCAACCCCTCACGTTAACCAAATTAACCAACACTTGTTAACTGTTAACTTGCTGATGTATCAGAAACTACTGTTAGCATGTTTGTAACATCAATGTCTTGGTTAGTTTGTGAGATAATTGTTCTATCTCTTATGTTAAAAGTTTGACATATTTGGTATATATAAGTTTAAATAAAGTTCTAATAGTTTGAACTCTAATATTAATGAATTACCTCCACTGCACATGCACAATTTATAAAGCAGAATTAGTACATCTCAGTAAAAAATTGTATTTATTCATCATTATGTGCAGGAGAAATAATAAAACATTAAAATCTGTTACAACTTATTATTAGCAAGGTGGCTGGCTAGCATCAGTTAAGTATCTTGCTAACTAGCAAATGTTAGCTTATTAGAAAACAGAGAAATATTGTGTGGAGCATTAATTGTAAGTTAACCTCCATGAGGGAAAATCTTACTAGCCAGTGTTACAAAAAGAACAAACATGAGCTAAATATTTTCTCTTTCAGCAGCTAACATCGTAAAAATAACTGTTATATATAAGTTAGCTTTAAGAACATTTGAGCTAAACTTTTTCTCTCACTAGCTTCCGCCACCAAAAGAAATACCTTTTAAAAAGGCTAAAAATTTGTTATTTCACTAAACAGGAAACTGAAGGACCTGTAAAAGAAAGTGTTACCCAATAAATCTAACACAAGGGTCAATTCCTCATTTGACCACAAATCTTAGAAACAAACCACTGTAAATTTCAATAAAACCGGCAACTGCATGACTGTCTAAAATTGAAAATGTTTAGCGTCCCTTTAATCTCCATCAACAGTCAACAACAATAAAGTACAGGACATCAACCACCACCTACTGTATATACACAATACTACGTCAGAGGCAGTGTGTGTTGTTGTACCCGCTGCTGCAGTGGGCATGGAGGCCGGGCTCAACTCACTTTCGCTTCAGTCACTTCAAACAGAAAATTACATCACTATCACACTGGAATATATTCGATTTTGACCATTTTGAGTTTTGAAATTGAGATGATTTGAATTGACTCAAGTGAAGAGTGGGTTGTTGATGGTCCCAGGAGGCATGTTGGACGTATAGACAAACAGACGCAGGTCAAAAGTCCCTTGATTGTATCACAAGTAAAGATATAAATAAAAATATATTGGTACATAGAAAAAGAAGAGTCTTCAAAGTTTCTCTCATTTATTGTCCGTCAACCGTGCAGTCCAGACAACGCTCCCAGTTTTAGCAGCAATTTCTTCGTGTTTGTGGTCCGTGGATTGAAATGTAACTGCCCACATCAGTTTAATAGCACTTTAACATGTACTGTACAATGTTATCCCATTCACACAGAGAGCAGATTAGATGTATATGTTAATGTTGTTCATTACTGGCGTTGTTGTAGAAACCTCAAATCTCTAAAACACTATCCAGGAACTGGAAAACTGAATTAAGTTAATTATATTATAATAATATTAATATTATAATATTATTTGTATGGGGGAAAATTTAACAAATACTGCTTCATTGAAAATAGCTTAAACAGGGCTAAATTTGGGTTTGTGCACATTTCAAACTTCAACTTTCTGACTCCAACAAAAGAGATAAAAAAGTAATTTGTTAATTCCGTCCAGCTCCTGCTAAATTGATCATTTAGAGATAATGAGGTTTGTACCCCAGATAGCGAGTTTTCATACTAGTTGACAAATAGCTGATAGCTGCTAAACACATCAAAAACATGTAAAAACAGTATAAAAATAAAGTTATTATTACTTTGATACACCAAAATAACTCACTCACTAGATAACATAATTTACAACATCACACCGATGAGATGATTGCACCATTGTGACTTAAATTGTTTCACATTTTTGGTATAAAGTAATTTTCACACAAAGGGGGAATTGTCGATGCAAGAAACAAGGTTAAATATTAAACTAAGTGTAAACTCTGAGACCAAGCAGCGCAAGTTTTTCAAAAATATTTGTTGTGTCAGGAATTACTCAGCAAACTGGTTTTCAATTTAGTGATATGCTGAAAAATGAACCTTTGAATAAAATATCAAGATATTTCAACTATTAATTTTAAGAATGGATTAAATGTACAAATCCCGACAGAAAATGACTGAACAAAGTGCCACGCGAATTTTGAGCTAGCTTGTGTCATTTTTTTGGGTATTATATAAATTTTTTTCATTGTTATTTTAAGTTTTAACACGATGGTGGGGCATTGTGTTTATGTTGTAAGATAATTAGTATACCATTCCAACAGCTAGAAAAAACTTTATCTAACAAATATAAAAACACTTTGTTAGCATTCAAAACTACTGTTCCCATAATTCTCAGAACTGCTATCAACTCTAATTGGAGCTGTAGGCCTGCCTATTGAACAGTGTAAAAATAACTGTTGTAACAAACTGTTAGTGTTTGAGAATCGTTATTTAGCAGTGGAATACAAGATTTAATTGGTTTAATGAAATATTGCATTAGCATAGCATGCTAGCAAATAGCATATGTTTATAGGTTAGTTTCCATTTATTAACATAAATAGCATATCAATCTATTAATGCTAGAATGAGCCTCTATGGGATTGCAATACTACACAACCTAGCTTAGCGGAAGCTTATTTATCATTACATTGGTTTGTTAGCTTTTAGCATGTGTTTTATGGCTGGAGGTAGTTCCATTTGTGACCTTAGCACTCTAAGTTACCAGGCCACTGACATAATGTATGTCTAGTATAAATTAGCAGAGGAGTGCTGTTTGTGGGAATAAAGAAAGAAAAGTTTTTCATAGTTCTGATTATAACTGAAATGTGTGCTTAGACAATGTCAGTTTGTTAGCAGGCTAATGGTTCACTTAATCTACACGGTTTGGGTTTAATCGAATACCACACTTGCTAACATATGAGAAGGTAGTGTTAATGTATTGTAAGCATTGAAAATGAATGTGTTTCATAAATTACACTGACAGCTTGTTACCAAGGTAAAATTTCATGTTAGTTGAGCTATCAAGTCTCATATTCATATTTTCAGGGACTGCAAAATATTCAAAAAGAAATCAAGTTTATTATGGGTATCGATTTGAATCTGAATCCAGCACTTTTTATTTTTTGTATCCTACCTGAAAATATATGAGAAATTAATTAAGCATTGATCAACGGAGGCAAAGGGTTAATATAGAATAGAAATGTTTATGGAAACCACTTGTACAGGTATATTGGATTAAAAGCACCCTAATATGTTTTGTTTTGTTTTTAATTTTTCTTTTTATTATTATTAGTTATCATGATATAGTTTGTCAGTTTTCGTGGATTCTTGTCTGTCAGTGTTTATAAGGTGTCTTGTTAAACTGTATGTTAAAACAACTGCATAAAAATAAAGTACAAAAAAAACTTGTAGGGAATGTAATGTGTCCAAATTACAGAGTAACGTATGGCGTGCTGAAGTCACAAATAGAAATAGGCTGGAAGGGTTGGTTCAACAGTGGTATAGTAGCTTAACCAAAGGTGCAACCAGCTAACAGTCATTTTCCAATAGCCTTTCGTATAAGAACACCATGTTAAAAAATAATTTTTAAATCCTATAAGACACAGAAACACAGCAGTGTTATTGAACAATGTACCATCAATTTCAGTCAAACTATTTCTACGTCTCCATGACAGAAAAGAGGTAATAGGACAGTCTGGTTAGTTAAAAACGACACAATCTGACAGTCAGTTAAGAGAAGTGAAGTGGACGAGTCTCTTAAGTTTCTCTGAAGAACCGCTCGCCGACAAAACATGAAGAAGAAACAGCAGAAGAAGAAGAAGAGCGGATACATTCCATTTCCAGAAATTAACCTGTCCTCTTTCCTTCAACAGCCTCTGCCCACAACATTCCTCTTTGGTTGTCCATCAAACTCAGTGACCTCCTCCAGAATCCCAACATCCTCAGAGAAATCCTAAATCTCAGAGATCATACCTGCTCAGGACTTTGTCAGCCATTTCAAGGTTTAAGCAGACGTCTCCTGAGGTGGTGAACACTCATTGGCCGGTTTCTGTGGAGAGGCGGGCCTCGTACAGGCTCAGTGCGTGATGGACAAACTCGTACTGCTCACCTGTCTGGATCATACCACCTCTGCATGAACAGACAGAGAGATTATTAATTAGTGTAATAATGATATTACACACTACATTATTTCTTTTTATTAATCAAGATACTGTGAATAGTTGCATTGAACATCTTGGTCATGAAAATGACCAGCATTGTCAGGGCGTAGCACCTGTTTTTACACTTAACATTGCAGGAACATATGGGGACCAAAAGGTGGTTCTCACAACAAACAATTGTGGGGAAATGACACCTGTATTTACATTGACATTGTAGGCACATTTGGATAGAAAGGTCCTCAGAAGTACAAAACAAAACAAACAAACAAAAAAAAACAGTGTGTGTGAAAACGCACTGTGGGGACCTAACATGTGTTTGTACACTGCGAGGATATCTTAGGACAAAAAGCCGGTTCCCAAGAGGCACAGCGAAAAAAGCAAAACTGATTAAGGCAAATTAAATTTTTTGGAAATAGAACAAAAATATTGAATCCGTATGTGCATGAGTTGTCAAGACCTAATATCTGTTTACACACTGACAATGTGAGGACATCTGAGGACAAAACGCAGGTCGCCCGAACAACTACAAAACATACTGAAAATGTAAAAAGCAGGAGAAAGTTAAAGACAAGAATCAGTGTGTGTGGAAATGCACTGTGGGGAACTAACGTTTGTTAATACATTGTGAGGACATCTGAGGACAAAAAGCTATTTCCCACAAGACAAAGCTAAAAAAAACATACTATCTCCAACTAGTGAAGGCAAATGAAAATTGTGGCAACAGGAAAAAAAAATCAAGTATGTGCACTAGTTGTCAGGACCTCAAATCTGTTTACACACTGACTTGTTAGGAATTTGGTTCACCATTTATTGTAAGAGTTTTGGATCCCTGATTTTAGGGTATTGCTATATAAATTTTACAATCCAATGTGTTTGCAAAAAAAGTCTGTTTGTGTAGATGAAAACAGGCACTAGATCTTTTTATCTCATAAATATCAAATAAGAAATAATTCCAATAAATGAAATTAATATTAGTAACATGCTGTGCAAGTACAGTAGTTCAACTTTTCCTGCTTGTATTACCTGTCGGCTCGGAGCTGGCAGGTGATGCTCAGTACATCCACCACTCCCTCCAACTGCAGCTGTCGACAGCCTATCGTCGTAGCAATGAAGCAGCCGGTCCGGCCAATCCCGGCACTGCAAGGAGAGGAGCGTGGGTAATGAAGTTATTTCACACATTTTTCAGTTGTAGCATAAAAAGGCTGTTTCCCGATCTCTGTACCTGCAGTGGACAATAACTGGTCCCATGACGGCGGCCATTCGTCTGTCTGTCTCAACATCAGCCATCAGCTGCAGCAGCGGCATCGTGGAGTCAGGGGTTTTGTGGTCGGGCCACGATGTGTACCAGTAATGCTGCAGCACGCGGGTTTGATTCCCACACTGCAAAGATACAGTCCCAAGCCCCAACTTTAAATAAATGGCCCTCTCTGCACAGGAGTACCAGAAATAGAAAGTTTCTTTTTTTTCTTTTGTTAAGTGAGTACCTTGAGTGTGAGGCTGCGAGTTGTGTAGTGTTCACACTCTCTGATGCTGTTCACCAACACTTCAATCTTGCCATAGATCCCCCTCTTCTCCGGCCAGTACAGAACACACTTCTACAAAGTTGGAGAGAAACACAAAGACACTCTTGGTTTTGCATGTTTAGCCCATTAACTTCAGTTTACCTGTTTGGTAATTCAAATTCCTCCTTAGATTTTATAGATAGATTGATTTCCTTCCTTTAGTTTTCCATGACAATGAACTTGTTGTTGTGATGCCTAAACTGTGAGAGAAGGGACCTAATTATTTAACAATTTTCCTGTTCAAGTGCGTTTTATTTGTTGATCACCATCAGTTTGAAACACAAAAATAAGGAATTTCTGTGCAGCTGAAAACTACAGGAAAGCGTGAGTATAAATGAATATAGCTGGAAAATATGGGTCCTGTAAAATAAAGTGTTACCAAAACTTTTTTGCGATATTTCAAGATTTTTTTAAAAAATGTTCTACATTTCCGCTCAAGTTTTAACGTGCAAATTGAAAATGTGCAGAAAAAAAGGATAGAAACCAACTCTCTTTGTTTTTCAAGTGTCAGTCCTTCAGTTCGTCAGATTACCTCGTTCTTCTCCTTCAGTTTGGTGATCATGACGATGACCGGCGACTCCTCCTGCCACGCCATCTGCCAGAAGTCATTTACCGTGTTCACCATGGGACCCTGAGTGGCGATGAACGCCTTCTCGTCGCCCAGGTAACCCTGAGAGGGGAGCCAATCACACAACTGCGTCAACAGGGTGGCAACAAATACCGTTGATATGACCTCTGCACTGGACTGAAATTATTTTGTGTTTATATACTATATCTCTATATATTTTACATTCTTTCCAGCACAAATGCTAAAAACTGTTCGTTTTTTTTCCACAACAGGAATTGAGTAAAAGTTTAGCATACAGGAAAGGATATGAACCGTGCAGATATCAATATAAGGGACAAAACAAGTTGTTTTCATTCAATTATCATGTAGGAGTGATGTAAGCAATCAAAATACTTCATGTATGCACTTAATACTGTTTTTTATTTCATGTATTCTGCCTTTTTGATGAAAGCGCATCAAAAAATTGTTTAAAAATACACGTGGCATATTTTGCCTCTTAATTCATAGTCATCATATTGTGTAGATGTTTTCTGTATTCAGCAGTTTGCATGAACAAAAAAGTGCAGAGAATTACAAGACGATTGACGATAATGTGGTCATCAGCTACGTATTTCATATTTCTTTTTCCGCTATCTGACCTTGGACCAGCTAAATTTGGTGCTTGTAGAGTAGGATGAAGTATTTAAACACAGCTTCTGTTCTCTCATGCGGCCCCGATGGTTTCAACTGTTTCAGTGGGGTTTCCTGACAGGAAGAAAGTCTATTGTGTCGGAGTCTGAGAAGCAACATTACAGACTCCTGCAGCAGTATACTTTCACTGTGTTTGTGCTAATGAGGAAACCAGAAGAAAAACCTTGTTGGCATTCCAGACATGTGATGTGATAATGTCAGTTTGTTGGATGTTTGTTCTCAGGTTTAGAGGAGATTGAACAAACAAATGTTGTCAGTGTTTACTGAATTTAAAGAGGGGAAAGATAAATAGGTCTCTCAAAATCAGGACATGGGAAGGTAGTTTCTACTTTTCTATGAAGTTAAAAACTGATGAATCCTTTTTTAGTCTAATATTTCTGGACAGCTGTAAATACCCACCCGTATGTAATTAGCATTAATGTAGGAGCTCAGCAGGTCGTTGCAGCTCTTGGACTTCAGGATCACTCTGGAATGAGGATCTACGGACACATGGCAAGGAGAGGAGGATTTATAATAAAAGGGAGGGAGCGGAGGGAAAAGGAAAGGAGGCAAGGATGGAGAAGGCAACAAAGATTTAGATATGGCATCTACATTCAGTTTGTTTATTCTGCATAAAACAAAAATATCCAGAGAGCTGCACCGTACATCAGTTATCTAAAAATAATTATCGTGTGAATACTTTGTACCAAGTGAACAGGCAGAGGGAGATGTGCGTCATTAAACTCCATATCAATGTCCTGTAAAATCAATGACGGTTACAGGTCATTTACATGATGTACTGGACTGAAATCACCTCAGTATTCTAGTGAAAGATCAGCAACACAGGAAGGAGGGGGACGGCACCGACTCTATTCTGACCTGCTTTTAGACTCTGTCTTGACTTTGTTGCGACCTGCTTTTAGACTCTGTCGTGTTTGTTGCTACCTGCTTTTAGACTCTGTCTTGACTTTGTTGTGACCTGCTTTTAGACTCTGTCTTGACTTTGTTTCGACCTGCTTTAAGACTCTGTCGTGTTTGTTACGACCTGCTTTTAGACTCTGTCTTGACTTTGTTACGACCTGCTTTTAGACTCTGTCTTGACTTTGTTACGACCTGCTTTTAGACTCTGTCTTGACCTGCTTTTAGACTCTGTCTTGACTTTGTTACGACCTGCTTTTAGACTCTGTCGTGTTTGTTACGACCTGCTTTTAGACTCTGTCTTGACTTTGTTTCGACCTGCTTTTAGACTCTGTCTTGACTTTGTTTCGACCTGCTTTTAGACTCTGTCTTGCTTTGTTGCGACCTGCTTTTAGACTCTGTCTTGACTTTGTTGCTACCTGCTTTTAGACTCTGTCTTGACTTTGTTACGACCTGCTTTTAGACTCTGTCTTGACTTTGTTGCGACCTGCTTTTAGACTCTGTCTTGACTTTGTTCGACCTGCTTTTAGACTCTGTCTTGACTTTGTTACGACCTGCTTTTAGACTCTGTCGTGTTTGTTGCGACCTGCTTTTAGACTCTGTCTTGACTTTGTTGCTACCTGCTTTTAGACTCTGTCTTGACCTGCTTTTAGACTCTGTCTTGACTTTGTTCGACCTGCTTTTAGACTCTGTCTTGACTTTGTTGCGACCTGCTTTTAGACTCTGTCGTGTTTGTTGCGACCTGCTTTTAGACTCTGTCTTGACTTTGTTTCGACCTGCTTTTAGACTCTGTCTTGTTTGTTGCGACCTGCTTTTAGACTCTGTCTTGACTTTGTTACGACCTGCTTTTAAACAATCTTCAATCTAACCCTACACCTTGACGCCTCATCCTGACTGGGACCTGACTCAGTCCCGTTAGTCCGGACCACGGCCCTGTACCGGGGCGAACAGTGAACACCTTCAGAACAGACAACAGATGAACTGAAACACAGGAAGGAGTTTGATTGACAGCAGCTCTAGGTGAGCATTCCTCAGCCCTGATTGGGGGGTGGTGGCGTTCCTTCCTTCCTTCCTTCCAGCCACTCACCCCCTTCACCCCCTGGTATACTGATAACCCCTCCCCGATCCAAAACATGAGTGCACAAACCAAAAACCATCATTGTGTCTTTGTGTGTGTGTGTGTGTTACATAATGTCTTAATCAGGCTCACTGGTTGGCTGGCAGTGTGAGAACAAACTGTGCTCTGAGGAAAATGTATTGTTCGTGTGTGTGTGTGTGTGTGTGTGTGTGTGTGTGTGTGTGTGAGGAAAAGAGTGTGAGGAAAGAGGGAGGTGCGATATTAGCTGTCCTTGGGGTTGTTGGCCTTTGACCTTAAACCCCTCCCACACACTAAAGCAGCTTCCTGGTTCAACAGGAAATAAGACATGAGGATCGTTTTAGAAGTGTTTCTTAGCAACTTTGAGATTTCACACACACACGTTTGTTTCATACCAATAAATCTTCTTACTCATCAATTCCTCAGCATTTAATTAAGATAACGCTAGTTTTAATATTAATATTAATATTATTTAAGATTAATTTCCCTTTCACTTTAAAGTTTTTATTCTTATTGTTTTTACCCTTTAACTTTGTGGCAACACTAATTATGTTATTTAATTTAAATGACAGGCACCGTCAACATATGGAAGGAAACCATACCTATTTCACACGTTTTATTTTGCGTGTTCCTTGAATGCAGCACCTGTGCACATGACAAACTTCCTTTCTGGGAAATTAAAGTTTATCATATCTTGTCTTGTGATGCTAAGAACACGACACACACACACACACACACACACACACACACACACACACTACTCACTGGGTAGTATGGTCTTGTATCTGTTCTTGGTTCCGTGGTTTGGAATATCGAGCTCCTTCGGGTCGATGAAATTCATGGGAATTTCCTGAAACGGGGAAAAGACCTTCAGCATTAGAAATAAATTAGAAATTTTTTTAATACATAAATAATGATAAACAGGAAAGAAAGAAAAACATATCATATAAAACACCAGTGGTGTCACTCAGTCCTAGTGCGTTTAGAAGGACTTGAACTTTGACTTTGTGCCTAAAAATTTAAATTCAATTTTAATCGTAATCTGCACCAACGTGTGTGTTTCAGTACGTACAGTGAACTCGGCGTGGAGCTTGTGCGTGTTGTTGACGATGTCTCGGAGCTGCTGTCTCGTCAGCGGCCGGCCGGCGGACGACAGGTACTCCCTCGCCACCGACTCCCTGGGCGTCACTACGGCAACATTGAGCGGCTCCACGGAGCCGAGAGCCGACATGTCCAACACCAGAGAGACATTAGAGCCACGTCTGGAGCGGAGGGACAGGAAGTAGAAAACAGCAGATATTTGATATTTAATCACAATCTGCAGCCACAGATTTATGACTCACACTGGTTCATGTTTCAACCTGAGAGTTTTACCTGTAAAGACGCTCGGCCTCATGCAGGAGCCACTCAAAGGAACATCTTAGTTCTTCAGACGCACGTACGAGCGTTTTTTAGTTTAAAACAAAAAAACAAAAAATTTTTTTGTTTGTTTGTTTTAAACCAAAAACCAGGTTTTTCTGTTTTTGTTGTCCGAATTAAAAAATGAAAAACAACACATTTTGAAGAAACGGTCCGATTCTGGTGTCTGTGACCTGACGACCTTCCTCCACTCTTCAAATCAACAAGGAAAAATTAAAAAAACCAAATGTGCAAACATCATAATTGGACCGTTTCTTCTGGTTTAATGTTCTTGTTTTTCGTTTTTGGTTTAAAAACCAAAAAGAAAAGGAAGATTTTTAGTTTAAAACAGAAAATCAAACTGGCTGAATGTAAACTAAACATAAATACAGTCTTGGTCAAACACCTCCATCATCAGGACGATGTCACAGTTTAAAACAAGGTCAAATAAATTCACCACAAACACTTTAACGCACATTTACTGTTGCACAAGCGAGAGACTGAAGTGATTTCAGTGTAGCAGCAGAAACTCTTTGTGTTTGCACAGCGAGGTGTCGCAGCAGAAGAAGAAGACAAAGACAAGGTGTGCTTTGAAGGGTGTGTGTAGGTGGACTGTCGTCTCGCTACGTGTCAACCTGCTTCCTCTCCAGGATGCTGTTTCTTCCTATTCGTCTGATTGCTGATTGGCTGCCATCCAGAGTCGACAACACACACACACACACACACACACACACACACACACACACACACACAAAAGAGACACAGACACCAAGAAAAACATCCTGTTCTCACTCTCAGCCTGAAATCTTCCTCCCTCTCGTACCTTCAGAGGCTCTGGACGCTGATGTAACCAGAACAAAATGGCCTCCGAGCTCCGACCGCTCGTTAACGGAAGAGTCACGAGCGGCAGATAAAGGCTAAAGTGCTCGACTCCGAGCGGAGGCCCAGATAAAGATGTTTTCTTTTCACTTATGAAACTACTTAAGAGGGAAATGAACTGAAGCAGCGCCGACCGAATAAAAATACAACTCCCTGAGAACTACACACACGGCTGATTAAGAAAAATGAGGTTATTTAACCAACAAAAAAGATTCTCACGATCAAACTCAGCTTTAAAAAACATGTCAAATTAAACGTTTAGACCCAAACACAGCGAGTCTTCATTCCCTCAGTTGGTGTTTGGATGATGTTGTGGAGATCGATGTCTGAACTTCTCGTCGTGTCTCAGCTTTAAGTCTCCTGCTTCTGTTTGTGCTACAGAAGCAATAAACACCAGAATTGGACTGTTTCTTCTGATTTGATCTTTTTGTTTTTTTGTTTTTTAAGTTTTAAGTTATAGTTAATAAACTACTTTAACTTCCATATAAACTAAATAGACTCATTAAATAACTTGAATAATTTACAACTTCTGAGGCGACAAACTGATTTTATTATATAATGAAATAACCTGAGACTATGTGACGCAACGTTTGTGATTAAAGAGCTGAAACATAAACCTGGGAAAAGTCCTTTAAGTGGCCGAATGAGGTGAAGGACTCTAATGTACATTTTCCTGACGTGGACGTTTCCCTTCATATAAACACACACACACACACACACACACACACACACACACACACACACACACACACACACACACACACACGTCCATTTAAAGCCTCCTCATCGACACGTACGCAGCTCAACACCTGACTGCTCCAACAATCAGAGGTCAGAGGTCACTGTTCTCTGAACACACACAAACACACACTGTTCTTCCGCTGCTGAACGAGGTGCTTCATCTGAACGCTCGTTATCTGCGTTTCTGTCCAAACGTTACGAAACGTTTAAACGTTTTTAAACGTTACGAAACGTTTAAGCGTTCGATCAGTGACGTGTTTCTGCTTCTCGCTGCCGACTGTTGAGATTTCTGTCTGTGTGGATCTGATGGGAACTACAAATATTTCAGCTTTTAAACCAACGGCGAAGAATCAAACTGTAAACATCTGTAAAGTCGACCTGCTGATGAAGACTGTGAGATATGATCAAAAGCTCCAGAACAAGAAAGTAAGCAAGTAAGACCATCAGTGTGGGACAGACACCGAACTGTCCAACTGTGTCTGAACGAACCACATCACTCACCTTTCTTGCAGACCTGCAGCAGGTTTCATCCTGAAGGGGGAGGGGCAGGGCTTTAGCTCGTTATTGGCTGTCACAGGGGCAGCGCTGGCGAGGGGGGCGTGGTTGTTGCTGTTGACAACAGGGACAGGGGCGGGGCTAGAAGAAATAGTGGGAAAATGTGTTTTTTTTTTTATATATATATATATATATATATATTTCAATTGGAGAGCTGTGGGAAACATTAGTCAGAACAATTACCTGGGCAGAGGGACGACAGGTGGAGCGAGGCGGCGGCAGGCTACAATTGGCTGCTGCTGGGGAATGGGCGTGGCTACAGCTGGAGGGAGCTCAGCTTGGACCATGCTTCCTGACGTCACAGCCTGGAGACGACGAGGACGCTTTAATGAGTCATGATACTTTTTTTTACACGTTAACGGTCAAACAGTTTTTGGTGTCGGGTGCCGACCTTAGTGCCCTTTGACCTCTGGGCGGAGTCTGGAGGGACGGTGGGGGTCAGGTGGAGATCAGGGGGCGGAGCTTTCAGCTGTCTGTCAGAAACCTGAACCTTCTCCTTAAGTCGGTACAAAACCTGGAGGTCAGACAGAAAAGAAGAAGAAATTAATTAGTGTTCAAGCTTAATGAATCTCTGCCGACCAGGAACCGGATCCGAAACAGATCCAGATACCGAAGCGCAAAACGTCCAACAAGTGCCGCTGCCTTTAAGTTGGCGCCAAAACCTGGTATTTTTCTTTAAATGTTTCTTTAAATCAGACATTTTCCTGCGCTGAATCAAAACACTGGCTAACAATTATATTTCATTTTGATAAACTTTATTCAACACTGAGCAGTTTTCGTTAAATTAAAAAATAAGTTTATACCATGTTTATTTCCCTAAACAAAAGGTATCAAAAAGTATTGATTCTTTATTGGTATTTTATTGCCACTAAAGTCAAATTCCAAATGATATGCAACATTATTTATTTATTAACCATCATTTCAGTTAAAGCGAAATTTTAGAAGTCAGGAATGTTTCAATTAAAATGTTCAAAATCTATTTAAAAATACTTTTTTTAAATCTGTAAATTTATTGTTTTTTGTCTAAAAATTATGTTCATATCAAATTAATTAGTAATATAACACTTTACGTTTGTCTTCACCCTGTTCGCTGCCAATTCAACATCATCATTATATATAATATATATTTTCTATTTGTTTTAGCTACAATTTGTGCTCATGATTCATTTTTAAGGTGATTTTAAGTTTATATTTTTGTCAACAGGACCTGATTTCAAACTGAATCCAGATCAGTGAGAATTCAGCTGAACAACAGATAAACAGTGAGTGGAGAGAAAACTCAAAGCTCTAAGACACAGGACATAAAACACAGATTGTTCAGGGCCTGTTTGTGTGTACAACAGCTCCCTCATGTGGATCAAATGTGGCTCTACAACTGACTCAGAGAAATACTTCTCAATATTTCTATACAGGCTACTGGGTTTTTATTTGCATTGTTCGTATTAAACCATTATTTTTATTTCCCTGTTTGTTATTTATTTAATATACATTCATACTTCATACATCTCTGCTGTTGCTTTTAGGGTCTTTATCTTTTCTGTCTGTCTGTCTGTGTGTGTGTGTGTGTGTGTGTGTGTGTGTGTGTGTTAGGTTAAACCAGGACATGATGACCTTTGACCACGGACACAAATTGGCTAAAGGCAGGTTGGCTGTCTCAGCCAATCAGAGCGGCTGAGGTGGAAGGTTTAGAGACGTGTTGCATGATGTCAGCGATTATGCTGATCTGTGTGTGTGTGTGTGTGTGTGTGTGTGTGTGTGTGTGTGTGTGTGGGATCTATTTTAAGTGCACAGCGGTCAGTTTCTGTGCGCATCTCAAAGCTCACCTGCTATTTTTGTTCATGTTTGTGCAGCAGCACAAAGAGCCAAAGGGAATAAAGATCATAAACAAATAAATAAATAAATAGACTCAGTCAGTGACATCACTGGGGTGATCACTGTGGGGGCGGGGCCAATCGGTCTGAACCCCTTCAAAGGTTTGTTTGAGGATCACAGTGTAGATGCAGAGGGGAAGGTCCTGTGTGTGTGATGTCATGTTTTACCATCAAGCAGGTGATGACGATGACAAAGATGGTGAAGAAGAGGACGACGGCGTAAAACCCTTCTCTGCTCCACACGTGATCCCTCTGCTCGCCCTGCAGCACGTTCTTCTGCAGACACAGACCAAGGAAATTAATTCATGAATTTTTATAAATCCGGATTCTGACCTTTGACCTCACAGATCCAGTACAGTTATTTATGTTTTTTTTTGTTTTTGTTTTTAACAGGACTGATCTGATTAAAGGATTCTCTCCCACACTGATATGTTTTGCTACAGCTACATAGCTAACGTTAGCATTAGCAGCTGTTTACTGTACAGTCTAGAAGAAACATTGTGAGTTCAGCATCAAACTTCATTCCTTAACTCACAAAACAACGCCATTGTTAACTCTTGTTTTGCTTTTATTTCTATCACCCCTGTCTTCTACTGCAGTTAGCATGCTAACCAGCTCTGGCTCAGGTGACTAGCGTCAACATTTCCGATACCGAGTCACTGTAGCTTCCAGTCTGGCCTGAGGAAGTAGCTGCTCAGAAACCTCTTGTGTTATAAACAAAACAGCTGAAGCTCTCAGCAAGACTGGAAAGTAAACAGCTGTTAATGCTAATGTTAGCTGCGTAGCACTACAGCAACAACAAAACTTAAAAATAGCTCGTTGGGACACCTGTAGGAACTGCTTACATCAGATCAAGGTTTAATTTACTTCCACTGCTGCAGAGGAGCTGTAAGTTAAACTTAGTTTACTGCTCGTCTTTGTGCCATTTAAAGGTTTTTGACGGAAACTGAACTTTCAATAAAAACTGAAAAAAATTGAGGTATAGCACAGCAGATCAATTAGCACTGATACCAGTATAAAACAATACTGCAGCTGATTGATCACATGTGAAGAGATGTGAACGAACAAACTGTCACAAAAATGAACTTAAGTCTGTTTTTTTTTCTCTCCAACTTGACGAGAAGACGTTTCCAGAGAAGAAGAAGCAGTGTGTTAATTTGTAGATTTTTTGTTCATGCACACACCGACAGTGTTAAGAGCCGCTGCTTTACAGCGAGCACAGAAACCTGATTTGTTCTGCAGGAGCCTCTGATTTGTTACAGTAATATTATTACAGCAGAGCTGTCACATCGCTCTGCTGCCAGTGAGAGTAATAATATTAATATAATCTATAAAGCTGCTCTGTTCTTCCTCAGGCTGATCGATGGGACTTTAATACTTCCATTAAACTTTTAGAAGAAGCACTCTGCTCTCTAATAATCCCAATCCATCCTCTCCATTCGCCTGTCTCCACGGGGACTAACGAGGCTGCTTAACGAGCCGCGGTTACCTAGGAGACGGGGCAGCAGGCACATTAACGGTTTTCAAACACAGACGCACCTCAGTTGAGACCTCAGTGATGCCGAAGTGTCCCAGGTGGCGGTGAAGGACCCTGACGTTCAGTGATTGGATGACCTCTTCAGCAGGGCGGGGCTCCGAGATCCCCAGCCTATCAGAGGACACGAAGAGCTCGATGCCATTCTTCTTCTCCTGCAAGAGCCGTCCATCAGTCAATCAATTAAACAACTGATCAATCAATCAGTCAATCATTGCAGTGTGATGCGTGGATGTGTGTGTGTGTGTGTGTGT
>NW_019525165.1:83018-85798 GCF_002814215.2 Seriola lalandi dorsalis | reverse complement strand
GTTTTAGCTAACAGTTTGTTAACTGCAAACAGGTTTTGCAGTAAATTATAATACACAGCATTTCAACCCCATTCAATTGATTGTCCAATCAGTGTTATGGTTCAGAGCAAGATGTCAACATCACTGCTGGTCAGATTTATTGTATATAAATGTAGATTTTTACATTTACACAACCTTTACATTTTGAAGTAAGAAACACTGACTGATCAATGTGATGATCGTCTGTTCAGAAACTTCACAGTCTGCAGCCTCATCACCAAACAGATCGAACCATCACATCATCCCGCTGATATTTCATCTCCCTCTCTGCTTCACTTCATCTTTCTACACCCCCGACTCCCCCATCTCCATCTCCGTCTCCGTCTCCCTCCTCTTTGTTTGGCTCCTCTGGTTTTCCCAACAGTCTCTCAGCTTTCAGCAGAAGTGATATGGAGACAGGTGAAACACAGACACTAATGACTCATCCTGGATTTTACTGTAATCAGTTTCTCAGTGTGTGTGGAGGAAATATACAGGAAGCACTTTTTAGGTAGCGACCCTGAGAGCTAATGAACGCACACACACACACACACACACACACACACACACACACACTTCACAGTTACTTCTCCATTTGACAAAAACCCAAGAAATCGTCTCTTTACAGAAACTAGAGCCAGAAAAAGTTGAAGCACAAATGAAACAAAGTCGATGGAAATGTGCAGAAAAACAAGCAAATTCACTCGAGGTGATAAAACCTGAGACAAAGATGTGATGGAGAATTTCAAGTGTTATCTACTAAATGTTCACCAGGAGAACATTTGATTTTGAAACTCTGTGTTGCAGCTGGAACGATCAGTCGATTACATTTTAAAAGTCAAATCAGCAACTACTTTAATGATCAGTTCATAGTTTCAGTAAAAAGTGACGTGTTTGTTCCAGCTTCTACGAAGTGAGTATTTCATGTTTATATTAAAGTAATAAAATGGAGAATATTTTTGTGTTTGGGACAAAACAAAGTTCGTCAACATCAAAACATCCAGTCGACTAATCGAGAAACTGATCAGCTGATTGGTCGATCGGCTGTTGGTGGCGAAGGAACACAGTCCTGTGAACGTCTCTGAAACACAAACTACATGTGAACTTCCAACCTGCTGTCCTCGCTGTCGGTCACCAGGTCTCAGCTCTGCATCGACTCCACTGGAGACTATAACAAGCTATAACATATAAATCAGACAGCTCTAGAGTGACTGGGTGGAGAGAGGCTAATAGTTTCCCCCTGCTCCCAGTCTTTGTGCTAAGCTAAGCTAAAGGCATCCTGATGCTAATGTCCACCTGTGTAAAAACAACAGAGGAAAACAAACAGTCGTCTGCAGCTTCAAACACACAGACTGCTGCTCAACACTGTGTGTGTGTGTGTGTGTGTGTGTGTGAGTGTGTGTGTGTGTGTGTGTGTGTGTGAGAGTGTGTGTGTGTGTGTGTGTGTGTGTGTGTGTGTGTGTGGGCGGTTGTCTGCTAATGGCTATAACAACAACATGTTCTGTTGCCACTTAATTCAATATCAGGAACAATAACCACAGCCAGACAGGCTCAACACACACACACACACACACACACACACACACACACACACACACACACACACACACACACACACACACAGCTGATGTTATTAGCAGCCTGTGTCTGGTTGCAGGTTATTCTGTTAAACAAACTCTTTTTTTTCTCCGTCTCACAACAGAAATAAAAAACGCTGCTGAACCAACAAATAACACGAGCAGTGTGAGATGCATCTCATCATTATTTTCATTAATTGAAATTGAAATTATTTTCTAGATTAATCAGTTAAACTTTTGGTTCTATAAAACCTGTGAACCCAAAGTGACGTCGTCAAATGACCGAACAACAGAGAGAAGCAGCTGTAGAACATCAAGAAACAAGAGATGATTAAGGATGTATCACAACTGCTTAATATTCTTTAAACTCTAAACTAATTAATTAATTAATTTAAAAACTATTTTATAACATTTGATGGATTAAACTGTTAATCAATTAATGGAAAATTAATCAGATTTATGGATAATGAAAATAATTGTAACTAGAAGGAATATCAGAGTGAAACAACAAGACCAGACCTCAGAGAAAACAATTTATAGTCAACGATCTGGATCTGCCCCAAAACGGACAGGATCCTTCCCGGGTCCATGAACCTCCTCTCCAACAAGTTCAGTGGAAATCGGCTCAGTCATTTTTGTTTAATCCTGTTGACAAATCAACAAAACAACCAACAAACAGACGCAGGTGAAAACAACCTCGGAGGAGGAAGTAACAACAACAACCAGACGACAAACTGATGTTTCAACATCTAAACAAACAGACAAGCAACAAAGAAAACAAGTAAACAACAACAGCCTGTAAATAAAAACTTTAAAGTCTCTGATTCACCTGAAACTTCTGATAAACAAACAACCTTACCACGTAAACATGTAAACATTGTTGATCGTCCCTGTCGCCCACAGGAAGCTTTTCACTCAATGAGCACAGACACAGAGAGCGACCTCCTGCCTTTCAGTCAGCGCTCAGGGACTTCTCGCTCCATTTCCTGATCTAGTCATGTCGGGATCTCTGATTGGCTTAGAGGGGGACAGAGCTCAACCTGCCACCTGATTGGCTGTTGTCCACCTAATGCCATTATCCCACAGCGCTTCCTGTCAGGATCAGGTGCTATTTCTGTCCGACACACGCACGCACGCACGCACACACACACACACACACACACACACACACACACACACACACAC
>NW_019525165.1:78916-82896 GCF_002814215.2 Seriola lalandi dorsalis | reverse complement strand
GGATAAACAATAAAATATAAAAAGGTTAAAAGAGGGAACGAGTGAAAAAGACAAAGAAAAAAGAAAAAATTTCAATTTCAATCCACAAAAATGAGGCATTAAAGTGATGAACTCTATTTTTTTTTTTTTTTTAATCAATTACAGCCACAATGATCAGGCCATTAATCAATCCATCAAATAGTTGATCAACAGAAAATTTATCAGCAACTATTTTGATAATAATATTTCAGTCATTTTTTGTAAATCAAAAATCTATTTAAACTAAAGAGAATGAATATTTCTGTCATATATAATCACTTATTTCTTCATGTTTTGCAGCTTCTATATTTAATAATCCTGAGCTCCAGTGTGAACACAGACAGAGTCTCACTGTTTTACTTCTTATAAACTTTTGTTTTGACAAAATTAGTTTAAAATTAAAGTGTAAAAATGTTTGTGTTCAGATCTGACGACTGTGAAGAAACATTTGTGACGCAACAAGAAGAACGTTACGATCCTCCATGATCGTCTTCATCACCCCTGAATCTTTATTATTATTCTCTTTAATCACCTACACACACACTTTCACTATGTTTCCATCAGGGCAGCAGCTAAACATTATTCTCACTGTTGATTCATCTGAAGATTATGTTTCATCAAATCATCTATAAATATCAGAAAATAGTGAAAATGGCTGTTACAACATTTTCAAATTTTTTTGTTCAGTTCAAAATTCAAAATATGAAATGTATCATCATATGTGACGAAGCATCAAGTTCTTAGATCAGAGAAGCTGGAAGTCGTGTTTTACTAAATGACTAAAATCGATCATTTTGATTATCAGAACATCAGTAAATTAATTTTCAGTCGATAAACGAATCCATTAATCAACCGATCGCTGCAGCATCTTGTTGTCATGGTGAGTTTTCTGAGCTTTTATCATCTCCAAAGGATTGAAAAACAACAGGGTTTTCCTGTGTTCTCCTGTTGTGAACATCACGTGACAGTGTTACTGGCTGACACTGTTTATTTTCCTGGATCAGTGATAAACAGAAAAAAATCTACGTTTCCGTGGATACGCCTGAAGAATGAAGCGGTCGCAGCGACGGCGAGTCATTTCCTCCAGCGTGTTAGTGAAGCTGCTTCTCTGCAGAACGCTGACGGGAAAAACGTGAGCAGCACGTGCCACATCCAACTGAATGAGATCACACACACACACACACACACACACACACACACACACACACACACACAGCTGAATGAGTGGGTTGACGTGAGGTTAGATTATTCACGCTTATGTTGCTTCCTTTGAGGAAAAAACGGCTCCAGAGCAGCTGAGTCTGACAGGAGACCTTCTTATTCTTCCTTCCATCATGTTTTAATGGCCGACAGTGGAAAATATAACTAAACTAATATTTCACTAATGTTACTGGGGGCGGCAACTTAAGATTATTGTCATTCTGAATGAACCTGCAGGTTGTTTTCTTTATTTATCGATTAGATCAAATGGTGGGAAAATGCTCAGCACGACTTCCTAAAGCCAGAGACGGTCTGTAAACCTCAGGGTCCGTGACTTCTGTTGGAAATCATGGAAGATCAAGAGAAAATATTCACATTAAAGGAGCTAAAACAAGAGAATTACGATCATTTGATTATAAAATAGCTACTGATTCATTTTCTGTCAGTCGACTGATTAATCAACTAATCTAAATATTGGTCACAGCTTTATCTGAACAGTTTCAAAGTTTCAAAACAAAATGACTTGGTTACAGCAGCAAATAGCACATTGGGGATCTGTTGATCAATGTATTGATCCATGTATTGATCTATAAAACCACACAGCGTCTTTAAAACGGCGAAATCCTGCAGAAATAAACGGATGATGTGCAGGTAGAATGTGTTTTAATCCAGGAAGCACATGAAGCTGCAGTTATCAGAAGTGAACTGAGCTCACACACACACACACACACACACACACACACACACACTGTGTGGGCTGAGGTTTGAACCCTCCTGCTGTGATTTTAGCGCTTCCTCTTTAAACATTTGCTTTTGTGGCTCCTTCATTAAAAAACGAAATAAAACTCAAACTAAACAGCGACGCTCAGCCAATCAGATCTCTTTATAGTAACGATCATAACCAGCTGATCATGAAGTTTGACTAATTACTTTACATTTTCTGTAATAATGAAAATAATAGTGAGGCTGAAAAGGTCTACCAGAACCTCAGAGGATTCACCACGGTAACAACAGAAGCACCAGGTCCAACAGACCAGAGCCGGACATTTCATCTCTCAGCAGGACGAGCACACACGAACAAAACCAACCGTCTGAGAGCTGAAGTCAGTTCAGCCTGAACAACAAATATCCAACTGTCCCGATACTTCTGGCCTGGACTGTATTTACAAACTCAGTGACTTGCACTTTCCAATGATGTAATTATCTCTGATGTATGTAAATGTAGAAATCACAGAACAAACTGCAGCAGAAGTCTGTGTTCAAGTTTCCTTCAGTGTCACGTTAACGCAGAGACACTCGTCTGTACGTCCGTGATGCGCTGCCTTTCTTAATGGTGCCAGTTTCACAACTGAGTAAATGTAAGCTAACACGGGCTAAAGTTGTAGCTAACGCTCCGACATGAACTTCACACAGGAAGTTCTGTGACGTTAAAGTGTCTCGGTGACAAAATGTCGAGTTTTTACACACAAACAGAAAACGTTCATAAAAACAGGTGGATGTCATCACACGAAGTGAGCGTGAGGTGATCTGCCGTTTCCCCGACAACACAACAACAAGCTGGGTCTCTCACACACACGCACACACACACACACACACACACACACACACACACACACACACACACACACACACACTCTAGTGTCTTGCAGGCATGTGCTGTGATGCAGCGATGGGAGGTGACTGGGGACCATCTGGGACTTACACAAGCTTGCTCCATCCTCCTTTCAGCTTCCACCTAAACACTGGTGCATTATGGGAAAATATAATAATATAATACTACTAATGTGTTATAGATAAAACATACAAACTAATTAATACAGAGCAACTTGCTGATTACGTTCCCCAATAAGAAAACAGCAACAAATGTCTTTCAGTTTTCAAAAAAATCCCTCAGGGAAAAATACAGTTTAATACGAGAGAAAAACAGAAAATATTTCAGGCTGAAAAGTATTTTTTCTTTTATGCATAAAAATGTTTTTAACAGTTAATCAATTATTAATTTAGTTGCATATAATTTTTCTGCCAATTTACTAATCACTGCAGTGTCGCAGCTTTTATTTCTTTTTATTAAATGTGTATTTTTTGTGCATGAACAGAAAGAGAAACTTTTTCCTCTGATCATTTTCTGTTTGAGGCGTATTTCAATCCCTAAACCTCCGTCTTTCTTCCCTGCCTCCATCCATCAGTGACGTGGATCTCATAGTGATGTGATGGGACGGCAGCGGCTCGCAGGGACGGGTCATGTGACCACGGGCAGAAAGTCAATTAACACAGAAGAGAGTTACGTAAGACCAGTGTCGAGCCTCACAGCGGTTTCTCATTGATAAAAGCAGAAAGAGCTGCAGAGGAAAAGAGCGGGAGGAAAATCAAGTCGTAGTATCGTAAATACAGACGCTTCCTCTCAGACTAACGACCTTTGTTTAAGTCTCTGTTATTCTATATGTGATTCAGTCTGTGGCCTCATGCAACACAGGTCTGCAAAATAAAAACATAACATGACTAGTTCCAGGTCACATCCCTGTTTATCCAGAGTCTGATAAAATATCAAACAGCTGTGTGAGGTCACAGTGACCTTTGACCTCCGACCACCAAAATCTAATCGCCTGATCTTTGAGTCCAGGTGAATGTTTGTGCCACATCAGAAGAAGTTGCGTCGAGGCGTTACTGAGATATCAGGTCCACGAGAGTGAGACTCTTCCAGGCAAACTGCTTTCTGGCAGTGTTGTCAGGAGGTTGCTAAGGTGTTGACAGACGGTTGCTAC
>NW_019525165.1:76470-77614 GCF_002814215.2 Seriola lalandi dorsalis | reverse complement strand
ACGGAGTCACAGAGTCAGGGCGTCACAGAGTCACGGCGTCACGCGTCACAGCGTCACAGCGTCACGGCGTCAGAGAGTCACAGAGTCACAGCGTCACGGCGTCACAGCGTCACAGCGTCACAGAGTCACGGCGTCACGGCGTCACGAGTCACGGCGTCACGGCGTCACAGCGTCACGGCGTCACGGCGTCACGGCGTCACGGCGTCACAGCGTCACAGAGTCAGGGAGTCACAGTGTCTGTGCGGCGTTCAGCTCTGTGACTTCATCAGGTTTCTCCAAAATAAATATATTATTCAACAAAGTACAGATATAGATAGTTAATTAATTTTTCATTGCGCTCCTACAAAGTGTGTGTGGGTGTCGTGGAGTGCGTTTGATTCATCAGGCGCTGTGCAGGGTGACCCCCCCCCCCAGACGGACCCCTGGATCCTGAGCAGACGGACGGACAGGTAACCAGGAAACACCCAGCATCCCTCGTCTGTCTTTTCATTTCCACCCGAGGTTTCTCCAGATTGCCTCCACTCCCACCATGCATCTGTGCTGATGACACCTCTGACTGTTGAGGCAGAGGATTGTGGGAGTGCTGGCGAGTGTTGAGGCGTGTAGATATTCAGTTAAATTAATGATCTGCTACATTTCTCCTAAAAATAAACGTGGCTCAGACGGTGTGTCCTGATTCCACACTTTCCTCTGAGGCGAGTTCACAAGACACGAGTGGACTCATGATCACCTGATCATTTCTTCCTTAATTAATCAATTCTTCATTTTGAAGTCCACAGTCCAAGGTCACGTCTTCAAATGTCTTATTTTGTTTTGTCCAACCAACAAGATTTCAGTTCTTCATCGTGTCCGACAAAGAAAAGCAAAGAAACTGGAAACAACAATTATTCAATTATCACGCAGATTCATTTTCTGTCAATCAACTAGTTTAATTAGTCAAATCATTTCATCACTCGTTTTAAAAGTTCAGTTTCAAATGACGCTTTAAGCAGCTGAACGGAAACGCACCTTCTGTCTATTATAGTGATTACTTTCATTATTGATCCATCTGTTGATTATTCTTTCAATTAAGTCGATTAGTTGTTTGGTTTGTAAAACACCAGAAAATGAACATGGTATTTGTTATAAAGGCCCGAGGTTCATT
>NW_019525165.1:73300-75697 GCF_002814215.2 Seriola lalandi dorsalis | reverse complement strand
CTGTTTATCTATGAGTTATGTAACTACCCATTGTGTAGGTAAGTGGGTCTCACACACACACACACACACACACACTCATGATTAGTGTTTCCATGGCAACAGAGAGCACAGCATCTCTCCTCGAGCGCTGTAGATAGAGGAGTCTGCAGCTCCTTGTCCATCACTCACTGACGGTCTGTTTGCTCTGACCTCTGACCTCTTCGGTTTTAGTCGCCTTTGACCTCTGAGAGGAAGGAGACGACCCTCGTTGATCAAACGATCGTATTAATGAGCCTCAGGAGGAGCCGCAGCGGCGTTCACTCACACCGGCTAACACACATATCTCATCTGCAACTGCAGGGATTCAGCTGGTCGTCAAACTGAGGCTGAGAGCGTCAGGCGTTACAGGAGTCCTGTGTCTCTGATGATGATGATGATGATGAAGCAAACATAAAGATGTGAACCAGCTGCTGCACCAGAAAACACAGAGTCATCCTAACAGACTTCATATTGGACTCCATCTCCTTGACAACACTGAAATGAGACACACATCGTTGCTGAGTCTCAATTCACACACCTTCATACTCACACTTGTTATTTCAAGCGTTTTCACGTTGACAAGCGCAGCAACATGCAGCGTACACAAGTGTACAAGTATCTGGATGATGCCTCAAAACCAAGCGCTGAAAACTGAAGCCGACACTGAAGAACCAGAAGCTGCAGTTCCTCTAACGACCACTAGAGTCTGGCTCCAACAGAGAGTCAGTCCCCATAGACTCCCATGTTAAAATGTCCAACTTTACAGCAGAAATAAACATGTTTACAGCCTGGTACAAAAACAACAACAAAAGCTAATTTCCTCCTTCATGACACCTGTTTATATAACTCACCTGTTTACATTTTATTAAGGACTACAGTCATGGAGGATTGAGGGCGTGGCCTCTTTGATTGACAGGTGTGTGAGCATATGGTTGCTACAAACCGGCATGCACCAAAGTCTTGGCTCCACACATGCCCCTCCTCTTTGACCATTTTTGGATTAGATGGGAGTTAGGGGAGGAGTCAGGAACTGCCAAGATGGCAACAGTGGAGCAGCTCACTCTAAGCTTCAGAAACCTTTCTGCACGTGTGTGAAATGTGAGTGTAAAATGATGGACACTTCTCACCCTCAAGGGGTCGCCATCTTGGCTACGTAGCAGAAGGGGAGGGGCCATCGATGTATTTTTTAAACTTGTGAAAATAACTTGTGAGTGCAGATGAGTCGGTACCATGCGGTGGAAAACACCGTAACGTCACAGTCCTGATAAGTTCAGGTGATTCTCATCAACGCGGCTGTGTCTTCACAATAAAACTACATTTCCCAACTGCACAGGAAATAGAGCGTTTCATATTCCTGGTTCATCACAAATAAACAGAAGCTCAGTCCACATCAGTGACAACATTTACAAGACGACAACATCACAATCCCGCCACACTCCCACTTCCCTTCTTTCTCACCCAATCAGGAAGCAGATTACTCACCACGGTAACCAGATGCCGCGCAGATACGGCGGCGTGCTCCGGCTGCAACTCGTGATGCGGCCGCGCCAGCAGATTGAGGGTGCGCTGCCCGCCAGCCTCCTGACGAAACCGAGACTCGGAGGGGGCGCCCGGCATCCGCGGCCGGTGGTGATGATGATGAAGATGGTGGCGGTGGTGGTGGTTTTGGGAGGCGTCCACATCGTGCTGCTGGTTCAAGTCGTGCTGAGGGTGCAGAGGTGGGCGGAGGTGACTGGAGCGACGAGAAGGGAAGAGACGAAGCTCGTGATCGCCAGAGGACGATTCTGAAGGAGGAAGAAGAGGAAGATGATGTCAAACATGGAGGAAATATGTTTGTGTTTTTCACAGCTGGGACGATAAAACTTTGATTCACGACTTGAAATTCGTTGTAATTTCTGAAAAAGTGAGTTTGTTATAAACATTTCAAACATTTCATGATTCCAGCTTCGATTTTCTGCTTTTCCTTTAAATCATTTTTAATAATGTTGAAGTTTAGATGCTGGTTGGACAAAACAAACATTGTGAAGGTGCTGCTTTGACTTCTGGGTAATAGTGACGGCAATTCTCATGTTTTTCTGTCTTTTTAGAAACAAAGCAATCAACTACCTAATCAATAAGATAGGAGAAGATGAAACCATAATCTGGAGTCTCTGGAGCTCCAGTAACAACAGGTCAGTGAGCCAATCAGAAGAGAGGAGGCTCTGAACCTCTCTTCTGATGGTGGGTCCAGGTGGGCGGGGCTTGGTGACTGCTTCGTTGTGACATCACAAAGTTCCAGAAGTCCTGACGGCTGGTTTTAAGGCTCAGTTTCTGAATACAGGCTGTGTGCATTTCTCTGTGGACTGAGGCTTTGATACTTTCACAGTATTAATATAGAAG
>NW_019525165.1:72928-73280 GCF_002814215.2 Seriola lalandi dorsalis | reverse complement strand
TGTGTCTCTTTGCCTTTGTTTGGTATCTGTTTGTGGTCATTTTGTGTCTCTGTAGTATTTTTGCATCTTGATATCGTCCTTTTGTTCAATGAGCTCTGTGGCATTTGAGCATGAAATACTGAGGGACTCCAGACAGATTTTCCTGATCCCTGAGGCCCCTGGGCCCCTGGGCCCCTGGGCCCCTGGTAGTCCCAGTACGGGACTCAGACTTTGGGTGAACAACACAATAAGAAAATAGAAAATAACATTAACTAGATTTTATGGAGAGAAAATTGCCTCAATGGAACAAGATTTGAAAACGAGAATGATGACGTGTGAATAATTCATGATGCTCACAAACGCCACGTCCAGT
>NW_019525165.1:50679-72873 GCF_002814215.2 Seriola lalandi dorsalis | reverse complement strand
AGTATTTTGACTTTTAATACCTAAAGTACATTTTCCTGATTCCTTAAACACTTTTACTTGAGGATCATTTTCAATTCAGGACTCTTATTTGGTTTGATTGGTATTAGTACTTTTATTTGAGTAAAGATGAGTAGATGAGTGTTTCTTGCACCCCTGCACATTTACTGTTGCATTTTGGTCTTTTAAAGGCAAAAAAAAAAAAGGCGCCATCCTTCACACACTTCAGATATCAAGTACCGAGGAGGGATTCATCAAACGATCAGTTTTTAAAGACTCGAGAGAGAAGAAAACATTTCATTCTTTTGTCTAATTGCTGCACAAATCTATAAACAACCCTCTCGTCTTTTAAACCTCCCGTCCTCCAGCAGCACATTCAGCAGCAGAGCGAGAGAGAGAGAGAGAGAGAGAGAGAGATGAGAGCAGGAGATCCCATCTGTCTGTCGCAGCGTCTCTGCTCAGGACTCAGGCTTTCATCAGTCTGCAGGCGGGCCGAGAGGAAACCCCTGACTGAACCCAGCCAACCGTGACGGATGTGAACGCTGCATAATTCATTCTCAGTCTTTATTTATCCTGCGAGAAGAAGAAAAAAAAAAAATAAAAAACCTACTGAGTGAATCAGGTTTTTTTTTTTCTTCCCCTCCCGGCAGCATCCTGCGCTTCACATTTACAGCTACAGGAAGAACGGTGAGGACCTGAAAGACAACAGAGACCAGAACCTTCCAGAGCTGGACCTGATCCCGGTGTGCTGGGTTCACAGGTGTAACAGATATATCTGCTCACACCTACACTGTAATATGTTAATGTGACTACAAATGACTATACACCGACTATTCTTGAGGTCCGATAAAATATTTATGCAGATTGAAACGATGCTGGGAGTTTCGGTCCGACCTCCACGACCCCGTCAGCTGACGGACCGCCTGTCCGTTTGTTTTGGCAGGAGATTCGCTGAGAGGAAGCCAGGGAGAGAAATATGTGACAGCGTCCTCCGACTTGTGTCTACCAGCCCGTCTGGCTGCTGAAATCAGGACTATTTTTCTTGGCTGCAGCTTCGCCAAAAACCATAAATGTGGAGAGAAACCATGAATCTTTTCCTCCCATTTCAGTTTGTTCTTTAAACAACATCCTGAATGTTACTGAACCTGAAGGTTTTACGTTACGGCTGCAACTTTTAGTTATTTCAACTTTGTTTCGGAGAAATCATGCTGCGTTCGTCGTTTTTGCCGAATTGGGTCCCATGGGCGTTGTTGCCATGGAGACGCCAGTGAGGGGCGCAAACCAAACGGGTGAATTCAAAACTCAAAAGCTGTGTCCCAATTCAGGGGCCGCATCCTTCAGAGGCTGCAACTAAAGACAGATTACATCGCAGCGGCGAGACTAGGCCGAACCTTTTCAGAAGCTGCTTCGAATGCGGTCGAGAAATGCGTCCTTCGTTTCCAGGGCAACGAAGGATCCACCTGTTGGTCGAACATATCCCAAGATTCACTGCGCGCCGGTAACGAAAGCCGACAACACTGACAGAAAGCCTGAGGATTACACTGTTGAATGTAAGTATTGGGTTTCAGCTCAGTTCAACGGTGTTAAGACCAACGGCCAAAAAAACTCAAGTTTAAGTGGGAAGAAAAGTCACGTGTTGTCAAGGTTGCTAGGCGACAGGAGCCGCGCTTCGCAACGCAATGGTAAGGGCGGGAACGCAAAGCGAAATTCCTTCGCAGACCAGACCGTCTCATTTCGGTTTGTTCGGCCTCAGTGGTTTACAAAGGGCCACGCCTCCGTACGCCGCGTCCTCCGAAAGACCAACGACACGGCTAAACCGCGACCCAGAATTTTCCAATGAACTGATTTAAGGTGCAGGTTTGGTTTTCAGTTTTCTCCACAGACGATTTTAAGCTCGTTGATTGAACGCTTCTTGCCGAAATGCATCTTGGGAGTCGTAGTTAACTCTTTCCCCAGCGGATTTTATGAACACATGCTTGTAAACTTTTTTCCATCAAAGAACCAGATATTTTCTAACAATGATTCAATTTCCTGTGAGGAAATGAATGAACGGCGTTTTAACCTCCAGAACCAGGAGGCCTCATTTCAAAACTCTACTGTGGTCCTTTATTTTGAAAAGGCAGAATATACAGAATAAGCATGTGAGCTTCCTGTTTATGAAAGAGTATCTTTGGTTGGTGTTTCTCAACAGTAAATGTCTGAATCATATTCCACTAACAGGAAACATCAGGTTAAACCCTGAAGGAGTCCTGAGAGATGTGGCTGTGGAGCTGACACAGCTTCTCTCCGTCTCTGGCATCTTTTCTCCCTAGCGACAGCGTCCTGGTTGCTATGCACGACACTGAGCTGAGTCGAGCCCTGATTGGACAGGGGCTGTCAGCCAATCACAGGACAGAGTTAGAGAAGGGCTGACAGGTAGCTCTGTGGGGAGACAGACAACACACTCCCCAAACACACACACTAGAAAATGACTCTGTCTGTCTCTGTGTGAGTATCATTAAAATGAATAAATCAACAATCTCTCAATATTTTGTTCCAGTTAAAGAAATAGTGATGAACAAAACGCTGCAGGTATTTTCTGAAATCCATCAAAAGTGATCAATGCAGAAAAACGTTCCCTTTGAGTGTTTTAAGGATATAATAATATAATAATGTGTAGTGTGATTATAGATCAGCTCTAGCTTCTATATTAATACTGTGAAAGTATCAAAGCCTCAGTCCACAGAGAAATGCACACAGCCTGTATTCAGAAACTGAGCCTTAAAACCAGCCGTCAGGACTTCTGGAACTTTGTGATGTCACAACAAAGCAGTCACCAAGCCCCGCCCATCTGGACCCACCATCCAAACCTTGCAGGATTTGGTTTCTCTGAGTGTTTTTACCTGAAATCTGCTATATTTCTATTGGATCACTCAGAAAACAGTCAGCCAATCAGAAGAGAGGCTCAGAGCCACAAATGTTGTGATTATTTATCATTTCACTTTTTTCCATTTTCAGCCTCTCAGATATTTTATGCTTTTTTCTGAGTTTTAAATGTTGGACCAAAGACTTGACCTTGAACTGGAAGAGATTGATGGATATGATTTTCTGACATTTTACAGACTCAGCGATCAATCAAGAGAGTAATCAGCAGATTAATCGATAAAGATGTTTAGTTGCAGCTTGAAATGAACGTGTATTTATCACCTGCGTTTTGCAGTCATGTCATGGTGTTCTACATCTGTCCTTTATGCTGCGTTCACAACATGTGGGAGTTCTCGGTTTCTGATTTCTCATAACTGCTGACGTCAACATTCAAGTCTTAATAACACCTGGAAAACAGATGTTTAAATAATTAAACATTTGGATGCAGAACTATTTACGTCTGAAGACTTGCAAGTCATAAGTCTGGAGCTGCAACGATTAGTAGATTAATCAAGTTGTTGTCTGACAGAAAATTGATTCCCTTTGATTTCCTTTTTATTGTTTTCAGGTCGTCCCTCTGTCCGTCTCGTCCTCGTGGACACGATGTCTCAGTAACACCTTGACGGAACTTCTTCAAATTTGGCACAAACATTCACTTGGACTCGAGGATGAATTGATTAGATTTTGGTGGTCAAAGGTCAAAGGTCAAGGTCAGTGTGGCCTCACAAAACACTCTTTAGCCGTTACAGACTGACAGATCTGTGAACTGAATCTCTTTGGGTTTGTCGGACTAAACAAGACATTTGTAATTTTTCACTATTTTCTGACAAACAATTAATCAGAGAAAATACAACATGTGTTTTAAACCGTCAGTATATTCACTGTGACTTCAGGGCTGTTCAATGTCAGAGAATGCTGAAGGTTTTAATCTGCTTTCTGACGGGAGGTTGCAGCTAAAATCAAATATTTCCTGTTAACGGTTTTAAAATCTTGGCCGTTAAACCTCATCAGTGTAAAAATAACTCCTCTTACCTCAGATAAAAAAAAAACCCTAAAATGATCTGGCTCCAGTCTAAAGGTTCAAGGTCTCTCATCATTTTACACGTTTCAGAGTAAATTCCTTCACAGCATCGTCATGAACGTTCGTCCTAAACAAATCTGACATATTCTGTAGCATTTCTCTGCAGGATTTCACCCTCCTTTCTCCTTTAATGAAAAATGACCATCTGATAATTGCTGTTATGTTCCTGTCACATCCTTGTGGAAGGTTTGAGCCTCTGTCCTGAGGATTTTAATGTGAAATATCCTGCAAAAATCAACTGATTTCATGGCTGCAACGAATATGAATTAAGGTTAATCAGACACTGATGTGAAGGATGAATTCCCAGCAGAAGGCACAGAGGTTATTCTGCTCATGAATCTTATCTGAGCAGCACCAGAGGAGCCGCTGGTTTCACTATTAACACAACAACAGGATGATCCATCGGCTTCAGCTCCATGTCCCTGCTGCTGTTGGTGGTCTGAGGCAGCAGACAGACAACAGACGCTTACCTGTGATCAGCAGCTGTGTCCATGTCAGACACAGGAACAGAAACATGGTGACCAATCCTCCTCTTCCTCCTCTTCCTCCCTCTGCGGCTCAGGCCGAGGTAAATCAGCACTTATCCGATGTGGTGAAGCATAAAGGGAAAGAGCCGGTGTGTTTCTCCGCACATCTATCTGAGGGTCCGCAGCGTGCGGAGGGAGGGAGGGAGGGAGGGAGGGAGGAGACGCTGCCGGAGATCCAGAGATCCGCTCCAACACCGGGGTCCCCCTCCCTGCGACGCTGCTTCCCCGCCCTGAGGTGTCCTACAGCGGCCTGACTGAAGCAGGAAGAGCCGCTCTGCAGCAGCAGCAGCTCCGGGGACGAGCAGAGCTATTTTCCATCTGAGGTTCAGAGACGACGGAGAGGCGCGTGTGGAGAGGAGGTCCAGGTGGAGGCTGATGATGATGATGATGATGATGAAGAGAGGAAGGGGAGGAGAAAAGGCGTGGTGGAGGAAGAGGAGGATTTACGTTAACGTTTATATTAAAAACGACTTTTAGTGACGTTTTGTTTCATTTTAATTAAAGTGTTTTTTTTAATGAGCATTAATTAATTTAAATTAATTTAATATATTAATTTAATATTAATATTTGTTCACATAATTAATAATTACACTCACTGCACAATAGTTCATGAATTAAACCGCGTTAATCATATTAATGAATATTAATAATTCCCAGTTCAGGGTTTTTGCTAAGTAACATGCTAATTAGCTGATATGATGCGTTCAAGTCATATCTGAAACCATACTTTTGAGCATCTGAGCGGGAAAAAAAGCCTTCAAAACTAAAACAATAAATTCAGATAATTTTATAGAAGCTTTACATCATTTGTTTAGATCTGGTTTCACATTAAATCCAACAAATATGTAACACACACAAAAATTTAGCAAATTTAGGGCAGTTTATCTGGTGATTAGAAGGTTCAAGTGCCGTTTTTCCAATTCTACCAAAGTTCAGTGAATGCAGCATCACTTCCATGCTTATCCAAGCACAGTGAAAGGATCAGGATCACGATTATTGTGGCCGAATGAATTCATGATAACGATACTATCGCGATATGGAAAAAAATTTAATTAAATCAAAAACTTAAATTACATAAAAAATAAAATAAAATTCAGTCAAATTAATTTTTCAACTTTGAGTGTAGGGACGTGGAGAGTCTGTTACAACTGTACAAAAGAGAATAATTTATATTTAATGGGGAGTGAAAAGGGAACAAGATGAACTGATAAAAGATCTACAAGGTCGAACATCTGATATTATCTCGTGTGTATTATTAATACAATATCAATATTTCATTTTTTAAATATCAGATATTGTCAATATGGTGAATTATTCAGTAATTTTAGCTCTTAAAGCTTCTATAAATTAAAGAACAGGAAACAATCCGTCTGTAAAGAGTAGAAGAAGAAACTGATCTAACACTGGAAATAAAAAGAGTAAACTCTGCTGACGACTCGACAACCTGAGACTCATTTTAAAAGAGAAGTTTAATGTTCTGAGACTGAACTTCTCTGTATGTGAATCTTCAGGAGCGTCGTTCACCTCCCATCTGTAACAGGAAGTCCTTCCCTTCTCCTGACTCTTCATTTCACTTTCATCTCATTTCAGACGACTCACACCAACATCTGTGAACATGTGTTTCTGCAGCAGGAGAAGCATCATGACTTGGGTGGGACATCTCTTCGTCATCATCAGCATCTTCATCGTGGTGAGTAACTGGATTTTAAAACATAAGAAAAGACTCTTTTTGACTGATGAAGCTACAGAAGATGTAAAGTGCGCAGAGGAGAACAGTCATGATGACACATGAGGATTTGCAGAGACAGACGGAGCATGAGCGACCTCTGCTGGTCAAACAGATCAGGTGCATTCATGAATCAGGATCAAACTCTGTATTTCTCTGAACTTGAATTTTGTTTATGAAAAAATGGCCTTAATGATATTTTCAGTTTGATTGTTTTTGTTCCACTAAAAGTCAAAAACCTTAAAATATTCAGTTTACTGTAATTTATGACAAAGAAAAGTGACATTTAAGAAGCTGGAACCAGAAAGAATTTGGTTTTGTTTGATTAAAAGGCTTAAATTTGTTGCAGCTCTGATCATCAATTAATCGTACGAGTATTAAATTACAAAGTTTATAGCAAAAAAAAAGAAGAATACCCATCACACATAAATATTTGCCAAATCATGAAAACCCCAAATCAATAAATGTGTGTTGGTCCGTCTCTTTACACTTTCTGATTCTTTACTCCAGTGGTTCCCAACCTGTGACCCAGGGCCCAGTGGGCGGCCGTGAAGGTACTGAAAGGGGGCCGACAAATAATTTGCAAAACTGAACTATTTGGTGAAAATATGTAACTGTAAAGAAAATGATATGTATAAATTATTTATTATACTAAATAAAAAGAATGTTTTAAAATGAAATGACATTTAAAAAGCTCCTTTTCACTCGTTGTCATTAAAATAAAAAGTGCTGAGAAGCATTATTTGGGCTCCCTGGGGTCGGATGTGGGCCGCCAACATTATTGAGACTTTCAGGTTGGAAAAGGTGGAGAACCACTGATCTCCTCCACCTCTGATCCAGAGAACTAACCCTGAACTGACGTGTCGTCGTTGAGCTAAAACCCGCCGATAAAACCCTGGTGTCAGCACAGCAGCGTCTGCGGCGCTGGACCGGATCCAGTGGAGGTCTGGCCAGAACTCGCACAGGTCTGATTATTGGGAATCTCGCTGACCTCTGGCAGCAGCGAGCCAACCTTTCAGCAGACAGGCTTTCAGACCGTCTGGGCCTGTGGCTTTGTTTCACTGTAAAAAGATTTGTGCTGTGAAAGCTGCGGAGTATTATTTCAGCAGGAAGGCCCTGAAGGCGTGGCGGAGCTTCTCTGAGTCACACTGGGATCGAGAGCATCTAGCTTCTGAAATATTTATTACATTTTATGAGACAAGGAAATCCTAGTGCCGCTGCTAATACGATCATGAGAGCTCAGATCAACATTAATAAAAACTTCTGTGAGCGTCGGCAGCCACAACCAGACCATACATCCAGTTTCCAGTTCATCATGAACAGTCTCTAATGTAATGACTCTAATAAATCACAGCTTAGTGGAATTTAAGATGTAGTTGTTGAGACGTGGCGTGAGTGATGGGTGAAGGACATCACTAAAGCTTCAGTGCAGCAGGACGCTTGGTGTAAGTGTCTGTTTAATAAGTGCAAGTAGATTATAAAAGGAAGTGGATAGTAAGTGCCAGATTTGCGACCTTAGAGGACGATCTAACACGCTACGCTGTGATTGGACGGTCACCTGCTGCATCAATCACAGACCCTGACTCGTGCTCTCATCTCACGTTTCAGATTACCGCCACGCTCTGCCTGCTCCTCTCTCAGGGTCTGCCGTCTCCAGCCGCAGATTGTTTACATCGAGGCGTTGATGTAAGCCAACGCCGGGCGCACACACACACACACACACACACACACACACACACACACACACACATACACACACACAACTGTTAATTACACAGCACTAATCAACCAATCAACTCTCTGTCGTCCAGGTTGAGGTTGAGAAAACCAACCGCACCGTCCTGCACATCATGGAGAGCGATGTGGTTACCATGGGGATCGTGGTGATCGGCATCCTGGGAGTCTATGGAGGCCTGAAGAGGAACCTGGTGGCTCTGATTGTGGTGAGTGAGACACCGACACTTCAGTGATGCCGTCCACTGAAAACCTACAAACCTCCACTCTCTCTAAGAGAAGAGGTCCAACAGAACCAAGAACCAAAAAAGGTTCAAACCCAGAATGTTCCTGCTGCGAGGCGACAGAGCTGACCACTTTACCACCGTGCCGTCTTTCTCTCTATTACTAAACTAAAATTAAATAAAATGACCACAATCAACATCCGCAACAAACTGACGGTCCGGCCAAAACTCAGACCGACCCACCAACGGTTGTCGGATCGGGTCGGAACAGAAATAAAGCCAGGACGAGCAGACCTTTCACGAAAACAACAGGAAGACTGAGTCCAGGTCCCTGCCCCCTCTTTATAGGTCTCCTCTCAACCAGACCAGATCCACCTGAGTCGAGGGTCGTTCACCCATCAGAACCAGCAGGGGGCGATGATGTAACGTCAGCTTTGAGAAACTGAGGTGGTTCTGTGTTTGTCTTCCTCTGTAGTTCCTGGGCTGTACTGTAGGTTCGCTGACTGTGGGTTGGCTGATGGTGAGAGATGTCGGCGGAGTCCCTGCTGCTACAGTCCGTCCACAGGTAAGAACCCTGAATCTTTACTCCAGACAAGAGAAGACACTGACTGATCATTAAATCAAATGCCAACTCCTCCAAATAATCATTACCTGCTGCACAAGTGTCTTTCACCTGATTTGTTTATAGTTGGAGAGCATGACGGAGGAATGGTGGCGTTCTCGTCTGCCACTGGATCAGGCCTCAGACGACATCAAGAACTGGGTTGAAGGTCTGCAGTCGATAGTAAGAACCACACACGAGACCGAAACCAGAGTCCGCTGTGGGGGCGTCATGCACGCTGCAGTCTGTAGGGGGCACTAGCTCTTCTTCTCTTGTGTTTAGCTTGGCTGCTGCGGGATTTTCAGCTACAAAGACTGGGAGGACAAAATCCCTGACTCCTGTCTGTGCATCCAGGAGGAGAAGGAAGGGGTGGAGGGCTTGTGTCAGACCGTCAACTACAGCGTGAGTAACACACAGCTCACATTTATCAATACTGCTGCTGGAAACTGAACAATAACTGTTTCTATACCGTTCTATGAGAAATACCACAGGTCTGCACACAGGTCATTTACTACTAGACAACCTAACCTAAACCTAAACTTTAAACCTGGACTGAACAAAATATACTCACATCGTAAAAAACTTTTCTCAATGTCAAGGGTCTGAAGCTTAAAGACAGAAGTGTGTGACCACCAAGGTTTCTCTTGGTTTTCTCTTTCAGAACTTTCTGTTGAACCTTTTCTGGCAAAAGAAGTCCGTCTTCTCAAAGGTCAGTGGACAACAGTTCACTTTGCCTCATGTGTTATTCAATTTTAATCGATCAATTTAGACCTTCACCCATCAGCCCGGAGGCAGAGGCACGTCTCATAACGTTAACAGATAAAAACCAAAACCACGTGTGTGGACGGACACCACCACCACAGGTACATTTAAGGGGGAAAGTATATTTTCCTGTAATTTCTCTGTCCTCTATCTTCAGCCCTGCTTCCCCATCATCATGATCTCCATCAGAACAGACACTGACATCGCACAGCGCGTACACTTCCTTCTCGTGGTCCTGATGGTGAGTTGAAGGTTTTTAATGTGAAGACAGGGCCTGAGCGCAGCACGGTCAGTCACTCTGTAAATAATTGTCTTATCTTGATTTAAATTAACAGTAACAGACAGATAGAAATGTATCCCGACACAGAATCGCTAAGAAGCTCTGAACTGTTTCCGTGCTGCAGCTGCTGGCAGCGGTGCTGTCTTTACCGATGATCTACCAGATGATCAAAGCCGCCAAGAGGCCGAGCGCGCCGCTGTCTGTGACGGTGACGTTCACCGACCACCCGCCTGCCTACCATCAGCTGTACAACCTGCCTGATTAGGGAGCGATCACTTTCACAACAAAAGCGTGATGCATGATTTGTTTGACCTTGATGTGGAAGCCAAGCTCGGGGAACACCAGCAGGACCCTCGAGTACGATACAGGTGTAGGTTGTCAAGGACAACACGCTTGTTACCATAATATATAGAGCATCATGTTATAAGCCCTTCCTATAAACAAACTATCATTACTGATGACACGACATTACTTTTGCTAAGCTAACATTAACTACTAAATTGGCATCAGTTGCCATGGCAACAGTAAGCATTCATATTGCAGACTGAGGGAATGAAAGCAGGGTGCTGGACTTTATACATGAGACTGAAAAATTGTTTTATTTTTATGACTTCTTAGCTAGCTGGTTTAGCTTATCTTAGCTTAGCCTTTGTAAACCTGTGATATAAATCTGCTTGAAAAATACAAGTTTGTGAATGTGAAAGAAAATGTGCTTGTTACTTGTTACTGTGTGAATCAAAACGGAACCAGTGAAGCCTCATAATCTCCTGGTAAAATGACATTTTATATTAACAGTTTGGGTGAAAAACTCGGTTCTATCTCCTCATACATGAAGCCTCGCGCTCGAGGAGCGGAGAGAGGAAGGAGCTCGTTACTATCATCCACTTTCATCAAGGTGCGCCGCTCAAAGCAAAACAAAAGCGCGGGCTGATGACGCAGACCCTCTCGTATCTAGGTAACGCAGTTACTCTTAAAGGCACATTTCACAATTGTGACTGTTACAACACACACACACACACACACACACACACACATATATATATATACAAACATATGTTTAGAATATAAAATACAATCACGGTTTCCCTCACACTGATATTTAGTTTGTGTTTGTTATTTTACATTCCGGCCAGTAGATGTCGCTCTGTTCACATGAAGCATCAAGAAATCATCGTTTTCTCCACTTTGCTCTGAGAGTAAATTTTAAAGCCTTACCTCCGGCATCGGGCAGTTTATTTCTTTGAAGGGTGTTAAAGGCAGTTTCAGGTAGTTTGGACTCAGAACCAGGAAGGGGCTCACTGCGGCCATACTGCTGTTTGTCTTCCGTATATAAAGCAGAGTTGTTGAGCTTTCGGTCCAATGCAGCTGTGCACGGAGTTTAAGTTACTAATAAATGATCATCACAACGTTCATAAACATACAGTTCATTCATTTAAAAGCTATTTTAACTAAATGAAAGGCTGTAAATGTGACATGTTATTCATGTGCCTCTATCATCTTCCCATGGTCCCTGTCAGAACAATATATAATCAGACTATAATTATTTCTGTATTATCAGTTTGATGTTGCAGCTTGTGAATTCCCCCCCTGGATCAGAAGTCTTATCTTAACCTATAATAATAAATCATAATTAATGTGATGATTATATTTTGTATTATGGGTGTGAATTTGCAAATTAGAAATTAAAGTTATCAATCAAAGAAATGGATCATCTACAGTACATACAGTTCCCAGATCCCACCACTAGATGGCAGCAGAGTGTAGATGATCTCAATACTCCTTTCTAGAGTCTCATCAGATTTACATGAAGGTCAGTCTCACATTAGATGTAGATGTTTATTTGTGTTAATTAATTAGATATATTCATTAATTAATTTATTGATTCAGTGACAGAATCAATCGATAAATGAATAAATCTTGTGTTAATGTGAGACGATGATGTAAACCTGGAAAAATGTTGAAAATGTGACACTGTCCTTCATCCTCCTCCTCTGCCTCATCTTCCTCATGACACACACACACACACACACACACACACACTCACAGAGGCGAGGCGATGGCTGCAGCTTTGAAGGGGAGCTTTGTAGAGAGATAAACGCCGTCTCACACACAAACACCACGAAGGACATGAAGGCAGTGTTGTTTTAGGGAGGAACACACTCCGTCTTTCATGCAGCTCAGTAAAAAGACTGAGACACTAAAGAGACACAAACTAAGCTCCAGCTACTCCGGCTCTGTTGATTAAAGATATGATTGTCCACATATATACAATATTATTTATTTATTTATTTATTTTTAATTCTGTCTCATAAAATTCCCCAAATGTAGTGTTTTCAACTTTTCCTCTGCAGGATGGAGATGCCTCTGAAAGAGTATTAAGACTAGATCATGGACAGAACGGGCCCCTGGGTGCAGACAAGTGTAGGACCCCCACCTCTCTAACACAGGAGCAAGACCCCAGACTGATAGAGATGGCAGCACATGTGTCTCTTTGCCTTTGTTTGGTATCTGTTTGTGGTCATTTTGTGTCTCTGTAGTATTTTTGCATCTTGATATCGTCCTTTTGTTCAATGAGCTCTGTGGCATTTGAGCATGAAATACTGAGGGACTCCAGACAGATTTTCCTGATCCCTGAGGCCCCTGGGCCCCTGGGCCCCTGGTAGTCCCAGTACGGGACTCAGACTTTGGGTGAACAACACAATAAGAAAATAGAAAATAACATTAACTAGATTTTATGGAGAGAAAATTGCCTCAATGGAACAAGATTTGAAAACGAGAATGATGACGTGTGAATAATTCATGATGCTCACAAACGCCACGTCCAGTCCACAAACAAATACCAAACAATTTACACAAGTGTAAAACAATTTCACCAGTAAATATCACCCAGCTCAAAGCCAGTGTTTACAGGAGCAATAACACAATAATCTGCTTGTGTTCATTGAATGAATTGAATGTAATCAATAGTGTGATTATAGTTTAAACCGCAGGTCGAGATAAGTGGAATAATAAATAATGCTGTTTCTGGATGTTTTTTACCCTCAGTGACTCCCATGGCTGTGGTTCTGCTCAGCTGGGTCGCACTGTACTCCTTCATCATCATCATCATCATCATCATCATCATCATCATTGTGTGTGTGTTTGGGTGCAGCTGCAAACAACGGTTGTGGGCTGCCCGCTCACACTGCCGTCTTTGTTCTGCAGAAGAAGAAGAAAACAGTCACATTTCCCATCAGAGGGAGAGAGAGAGAGAGAGAGAGGGAGAGAGAGAGAGAGAGAGAGAGAGAGAGAGAGAGAGGGAGAGAGAGAGAGACAGAGATAGAGAGATTATGGCCTCATACCACACACACACACACACACACACACACACACACACACACTGGTTTTGGTGTTGACCTTTTGGCATTTTGTCTGATGATGAGGTTTAAAGTTCAAAATCTAAAAAAAGGCGACATGATGAATTCATGAATGTTCCAGGCTGAAGATAAATACGTCTCTGTGTCCGAGGTTTCTCCACTTAGTTTTTATTTATGTGTCAAGCTAAACATTTGGCCGAGGCTGAATTAACCTCCTGAGGGGCAAGAATTAGTTGTTTGGCCCCCACTGACCCCTCCGCTATACCGACCATACTAATGTTTAGCTAACGAACGGAAAATTAATGAAAGTCATTTATCACAACAACAAAAAATCACTTGTTTCAGCTTCTTAAATGTGAATATTTGCTATTTTTCTCTGTTTCCTATGAAAGTGAATTTAACATTTTTATATTGTTACATCTATTTAGATAAAAAACAGAAAACTTGAATATGTTCACTCAGGCTTCGGGGAAGAATTATGGGTATTTTTTCACTATTAACATTTCTACTTCACTTAGATTTCAACCAGTGTTTTAACTGTAAGTTTTGTTGTTTATTTACTTGTGGTTTTACATGCATTGTAAAGTGATTCATCTTTAAACTTAATTGTATTTTACTCTAGTCATCTGATTTCTAGGTGAGGTGTCTAGAGCATTTTTAACATGCTCTTATTTCTGTTTCCTGTTGTTTAAACCTGGGAGAAGAATCTAATCCTGGTGTATTTTGATCTGGACTCTTCAGACAACCACGACAAATTAAATGAAAGTTTCCTGATTATGTCCAGTGTTTTCCACACTAAAGTTCCTCTCTTACACTCGTCTCGATATTTTGATTGTAAACTTTAAATCTGACCTTTTCAGCTGTAATCACTTGTGATCAAAAAGGTTGAAGAACAGAAACCTTTTTATCTTGGGTAAATTATTTCTGGGCAAAAATGTGGTTAAATGACAGCTGCTTTTTTATAATGTAGATATTTTTGATTATTATTTATTATCATCATTATTAGTTGATGTGAAGTGAACGTGGGGCTATTGGGGCCCCTGTGGCCCTTGATCCAGCTGCTTTCTGCTTGTCATCAATAGCCTATAATTTGGACATTTATCGAAATCAAAGGACGTGTGATTTGCTGTAAAAAGAACAAAAGGATCAAACAAAAGAAAAAGAAACAAAAGAGAAAGAAAAACGACGGAGAGAAAGACAGAAATCTCTCTATTTATTTCTCTCTTTTTCTGTGGGAGTCGAGCAGTTGATCGTCTCTGTTTCCTCCCAGCAGCTGCTGCCCCAGCCGACCCCTGCCGGAACTGACCGAGCGGAGCCGAAAGGACCCGAAGTGACGGCGACAGGTCCGCACTGAACCGAACCAACAGCAGGAGACTGACACACGTTAGGAAGAGAGAGAGAGGGAGAGATATATTTCACAGTTTGATCATCACTAACACGGTTAAAGACGTCGCAGGGATGTCGGCTCTGACCAGCTGGGAGCTGTTCGTCAAATACGCCCTCTTCATCTTTAATTTCGTTTTCTGGGTAAGTCTCAAAAATTCAAAAATAGATCATATCTTATATTGCGCAAACACACACACACAGGTTACATGTTATGTTTTGTGTCACAGGAGTTTTCTAGCTTCCGTTTGTCCTGTTAAAATTAGGTTAAACTCCATTAAAAAAATACTCGTAATTTATTTCCTTAAATAAATTATTAATTAACAGAAAGTGGGAAGTTTAGCCAACCTGTTAACATTAAAATAACCATTTATTTCCTGACTTGAACAACGTTTAAACATTAAGAGCAACAGTTTGAAACTGCATTTTGATTTTTAATTGGGACAAGCAAAGGAGCAAGCAAACTGAAGTTGATATTTTTATTAAATTAGTGCAATTTTAACAATTTATTATACGCCGAATTGAAGAAGTCCCTGTTTTTATTGTAGTGTGTTCTTAAGCAATATTATTTTCCCAATAGTAGTTGACGTGTAACCAAGGAATCATTAAATTTAAAGATTTCTGGACGGAGTTTGTTTTGATTTATAATCTGACGTGAGCTGCAGATTCAAGGGGGCGTGAACCAAAATTGATATGTTTTATTAAATTAGTGCAATTTAAAAAAAAAAAAAAAAATAAAAATGTACGCCGAATTGAAGAACATCCCGTTGTTATTTTAATGCAATAAGCAATATTATTTTACCTGTAATACTTGATAATTATCCAAAGAAATGTTAAATTGAAGGATTTCTGGACGGAGTTTGGTGTTCGGGACCTAACGTTGAATTTCGCTTCCGATTCGACAAATTAAGGAGGAAGTTAAGAGAAACTTACACTGTTTGTCGCTTCCAGTCCACGTTACTGCTCAGACTGGTTAAATCTAATCTATTTAAGGTTTAATTTCTCCTCAGCTGACGGAGTTAGTCAAAGGTGTTGCACAGAATCTCTTAAAGCTTTTCCTTAGTTAAAGTAAAAAAGAATTAAGTCATTTACAGCAATGTAAGAGATTTTACAGCTGTTTCCATGGAGACTTTTTCCATTAGCATTTAAGAAGTGCGCCATCCTCCTGTTGCTATGACAAGAACTTCAACATGGTGAACTTTGGTTGCTAAGGACTTTAAGTGATTAATGAAGTTTAAGACAAAGATAAAGCTGAAGTACTTAAGTGAACACTTTAAGAAAACCTTAAGGAGAAAACTTAACTTTTTTCCATAACTAAGGAAACCTTTTCAGTGATTCTGTGCGACACACTCGAGTAACTCCCTCAGCTCAAGAGAAATTAAACCTTGAGTTTCCTACTTCAGTAGAAAACTTAAGGTGTTGTGTGCAACCGGCCCCAGGAACCTGGATCAGGTCGCGGGCGCCATCTCCGATCAGGCTCCGTTTATAAAGGCTGAATAAGTTATTACAGATCAGTTATAAGCTGGTGGTAAGAACAGCTGTTTGTGTTGCCAAGCTGTTGAAAATCCTCCTCCACCTCAACGCAACACGACGCGGCTGAGTGAGCTGTGGTTGTTCTGTGTTTCCCTAATGAAACACAGACCTAACCGCACAATGGATCTTCTCAAACACTGAATGTTGTTAAGGGACAAATATCTTCATTCTGTCGTCACAGGCCGATGTTTGTGTGTCGCTGTGCAGATGTGTAGGTGCGTGGATGATGTTGACAGTTTGTCACGCTGCCACAGTCGTGTGTGAGACACCCACTCAGAGAACATGTGGTGTTATATCATCACCGCCCTGCCCTGTTTTACATCTTCATGATTACTAACCATGTAGGACTCGGGTCATTTTAAAGATGTCAGAACATCTGTTTCACTCACTGTCGTGCGTGGCATTTAAAGTCCTGTCCAGACGGTCGTGCAGTCGTCCTCTCCCTCGCTCTCATGGAGGCCGCAGCACAGCAGGAGTCTGAAAAAGAAAGAAAAATACAGGAGAGTCATAAACAGGAAAGCTTATTCGTGAAGTAGTTTGTGTCATTTATGGATTAATTAAACATTTGTCACTTTGGATTCATGATTGGACGATTCTCCGGATGTTTTCAGTCTTGCTGTAGTTCACAAAAACATCTAACAGGGGGCGTTATATTTGAGTCCAATTTGTCATACAGGACAGAAAGGTTGCGCAATCGGTGTTTTGTCTTCCTCGTTCTTCTGCTTCACATTTGTAAGATGTCCTCCTCAGCCTCCTCTCCTCTTCACGTCCCCGTCTTTAAATCCTGTTTCGAGTCTGGATATGTCAGGATAGCGGTGTGGACAGTAGCGTGCTTTTCAAAATAAAAACACATTTTAGTCACTAAAGGCATTTTGTAATGAAAAGGAAAAGGAAAGAGGGAGGAGGAAGAGAAGTCTGTGAGGCTTCAGCAGCTCCGAGACAAAGCTGGTGTTGTTGGTTCCACTGGGAACGGACAGCAGCTCCAGTTACCTCAGCAAACAACACAGAGTCCCCCCGAGTGTGTGTGTGTGTGTGTGTGTGTGTGTGTGTGTGTGTGTGTGTGTGTGTGTGTGTGTGAAAATACACCTGTGAAGCTTCATCTCTCCTCATCCATTTGTCGTTACTTCCTGTCTCTTTGTCGTTGTTTTTTGTCTCTTTGTTGTTATTTTTGTCTCTTTGTCGTTACTTCCTGTCTCTTTGTGGTTATTTTTGTCCCTTTGTCGTTACTTCCTGTCTCTTTGTGGTTATTTTTGTCCCTTTGTCGTTACTTCCTGTCTCTTTGTGGTCATTTTTGTCTCTTTGTGGTTGTTTTTTGTCTCTTTGTGGTTATTTTTGTCTATTTGTCGTTACTTCCTGTCTCTTTGTGGTTATTTCCTGTCTCTTTGTGGTTATTTTTGTCTCTTTGTGGTTATTTCCTGTCTCTTTGTGGTTATTTCCTGTCTCTTTGTGGTTATTTTTGTCTATTTGTCGTTACTTCCTGTCTCTTTGTGGTTATTTCCTGTCTCTTTGTGGTCATTTTTGTCTCTTTGTGGTTATTTCCTGTCTCTTTGTGGTTATTTCCTGTCTCTTTGTGGTCATCTTTGTCTCTTTGTGGTTATTTCCTGTCTCTTTGTGGTCATTTCCTGTCTCTTTGTGGTTATTTTTGTCTCTTTGTGGTTATTTTTGTCTATTTGTCGTTACTTCCTGTCTCTTTGTGGTTATTTCCTGTCTCTTTGTGGTTATTTTTGTCTATTTGTCATTACTTCCTGTCTCTTTGTGGTTATTTCCTGTCTCTTTGTGGTTATTTCCTGTCTCTTTGTGGTTATTTCCTGTCTCTTTGTGGTCATTTTTGTCTCTTTGTGGTTGTTTTGTGTCTCTTTGTGGTTATTTCCTGTCTCTTTGTGGTCATTTTTGTCTCTTTGTGGTTATTTCCTGTCTCTTTGTGGTCATTTTTGTCTCTTTGTGGTTATTTCCTGTCTCTTTGTGGTCATTTTTGTCTCTTTGTGGTTATTTCCTGTCTCTTTGTGGTCATTTTTGTCTCTTTGTGGTTATTTCCTGTCTCTTTGTGGTCATTTTTGTCTCTTTGTGGTTATTTCCTGTCTCTTTGTGGTCATTTTTGTCTCTTTGTGGTTATTTCCTGTCTCTTTGTGTCATGTTTACTTTTAAAGACATTTGCTTCTTTATATTCTGTTGTGCAGGTTAACTGATGTATTGAGGTTTCATAGATGTAGAAGGCGGATCATTAGATTTGCTGTGAGGTTTCAATGTTGATACCAAAGGAAGCGATATCTGCTGCAGCTCCTCTGTAAACAGACGTGCACACGTCAGGACTGTTTCTTAGACAGTTATATTACAGACAGTGGTCCTTGTGCTCAGAGCTGCTGCTGGGTTTCTAATTTACCTGCTCGTTAATCACTTTCACCTGGTGTCCACCATGTAAATCAGCTGGGTTCTGGCTCCTGTGGTTGAAAACCACTGGAACAGACAAACACTGCATGCCTCACCCCCCTCCAGCTCTTTTCACCACACACTCCCTCCCACTTTCTAAGTATACCCAGGTGAGGCAAGCAAGGGTGTGGCTCTCACACACACAAAAAACCTGCAGCTCACTTCCCGTTCTTCTTCTCACGCTGCTGGAGACAATCAGACGGTTTCAGCGAGGAAACACGGACATTTTCTTCTTCTAACGCTTCAGCTGACAAACATGGGGGCACTGCAGTGCATCAAATACCTGGTGTTTGTGTTCAACTTTCTCTTCTGGGTACGTAGTATCTCTCACACAGGGCTGGGGTTGATACATGAGCCGGTGTCGAAGTGGTTTGGTTGGTTTCAGTGGCTGAAGCGTGAACACGATCCTTAAATCCTTCAGTTTGTGTCTGATTGTGTGGTTGAGCTGAAGGGCTGGACTTTCACTTCACTGTTTTAAATCTGGTTAAACAAACTCAAACCAGCCTGAAGCAAGTTTAAAACTCCTGGTTAAAGTTTACAAGCCTTTCCTTTTCCTCACTGCTTAAAAACGTGGTGTTTTTAAATCTGATTATAAATGGACGGATGTAATGAAAACAAGAAAAATGAGCCGAGTAAATGAAGCTGCTTCTCAGTCGGTGCAGCACATGCTTTACGTCGTGAGGAAACTGCGTCAGTGGAAAAAGTTGATAGTAACCGACAGACGGATGCCTGACATTCCTGGTGAGAAGTCCCCGAACCTTCCTCCACAAAATATAATCTGGTATTTATCAAATGGTGTAAAACGTGATGCAAAGCCGAGCACGCCTCTGTTTTCTGCCTGATAATGAGAATAACTTTCAGTCTTTTATTTGCTTTGTACATTTAATAACATGTCACATGTTTTTTTTTTTTTTTTCCCGCTTTTGGCTGAAAACAAACAAACAAGAAGAAATGTGACTCTGACTTGATTCACAGTCACTGTCTAAACATCTTTATGATGCTGTTTCCTCCTCGTCAGATTTCTGCGACATTCTTCGTCTCCCAGCAGCAGAATGAAGTTTATATTTCAGACATTTCCTGTTATTTCAGCTCGACATGTTTATACATCAGAAACAGGGACGGATTACTGGACCGGACTTGTTTCTTGTCTGAAAGTTAAAGACACAAACTTTCGGTCTGGGGCTCGTGAGGATTGTTTTCTTTATAATCAATATAACTTCACTGCTCAGAGATCACAGCAGATGTAAGGTCGATCTATATCTCTGATTGGCTGCTCCTTCGTGTGATCAATCATTTGATCATCAGACATTTAAATGACTTGAGGCAGAATGTGAACGTCGTCACTCCAACATGTTTTCACTTGTTTTTATAATCACATATTTCCTAGCTGCAGATATTCTGTGTTTTGGTTTAATATTCCCAAAAACAGTTTTTTTACCCCGAGAGATTTAATATAAATACAGTTTATCTGCAGGTGTTTTTCATTATTAATATTCTAGCGATTTACGTCTTCAGATATTTAATTCTCTGTTTATTAAAGATGACTGCACAAGGTAAAAATACAGAAGATTAGGACCATATGTAAATTTTTCTTAATCTCAGAATTCAGTTGTATTTTCTTTAATTACATAAAAAAATTAAAGCCTAATTTAAAAGAAGAAAATGTTGTTGGTGCTGCTTCTACCTGAGTGAAGGATCTGAACAGTGACGCTCTCACTACCTGCTGTGCTGTTGTTACCGCCTGTTTACGGCTGCTCTCTGTAATGACTGTTTTAACAGTGTTAGTCTGAAGTTTCAGTGTGTAACCGACGAGAGGACGGAGCATAAACATCAGATTATAAGGGTTTGCTTATTCCACAGTGTGATGACTGATCTGTTTGTTAGGAGTCATGACTGTAAGTGTTCCTCAAATTACACGTCCCACAATCCTCCCTGCTTCCTGTGTGAGAGGGCGTCTTCCCTCCTGTATGACTCTGGCAGCTTTGTGTTGAGATGTCACAGCGTGGTTTCATGGAGAGAAACCTCTCAGAAATAATTCCCATGTTTGTGGAGGTTGTTAGTGCAGCTAATGTGCAGCGGAGAGTGTGTGTGGTTAATGAGAGCTAATGAGAAGCTGAGGGGAACGAGCTGTTCTCTTCTGAAGACGCTCGGAGCTGAACTCGACTCTCCCGAGTCTGTTTACTGCACATTAACACCGACCGTCACTCAGACTCCACGTTCCTGCTTCTTCTGTTTGTCTTGTTGGACAGAAGATGGTGAAACCATGACGACATAAACATTAACGAGATTAGTTTCACTCCAGACTGTAAAACAGTGATTTATCAGATACCTGCGGATGTTAAATCCTGCAGCAGGTTCTTTAGTAACTGCAGGCTGTTGCACCAGCGACGTAGTCGTGGTCATAGAGGTTAATTATAACGTAGAGCTCATATCTAACTTTTAAACTTAACTTCCTGATCAGCTGTGAGTGAAGTTCTTAATCACATGAACACTCAGAGTCGTGCTGCAGGTCTCCAGTGGATGAATCCTGACTCGCTGTGGTGAGGACTAAACCTTCATGGTACTCACCCCGCCAGGTATGTTTGCACCTGTGTAGTCTATTTTACTGTCTTGATAATGCACCGCTGACTTCAGACCAGTTGCAGGAAACACCCATAAAGGTTTCTCTGACTCCGCCCGTGACAACAACAGGAGGATGAGACAGCGTCACTCTTCACCGTCTTCCCACAGTGATCAGTGGTGCCTCACCTCTTCTGGGTGTGGTGATGAGCAGTGACTCAGAGACTGTCCCAGGCTTTTTACAGGGTGTTGCATGACAGGCGGCAGGAGGGTGTTAGCATTAGCTGTAGCAACGGAGTGAGTCATAGGCCTGTAGACGAGGAGTTGTAGTTACTGTGTTTACGGATGATTCATAAAGCAGCTGATAGAGAGACTGACTTTTAGAGAATTGTTTTGCTATTGTCATGTTTGTGTATTATATTGTGTTTTGATGCTGACTCACTGTGCAGCAGGAGGTCAGGAGGTCAGGGGTCAGGAGGTCGTGGCGTCGCACAGGGAGAATGTTTTCCTGTTGCTCAGACGTCAGGGTCGCGCTGCACGACGTGATGAAAGTTGTTTGGGTGGCAACGGAGAGTTGATGTAAACTGTGTTTTGCGGTTGCCAAGGAGACGACTCGGTCATTGTAGTGCGTCATCGCTGTGGAGAAGATGCGGAAAGACAAGATTGGGATCATTGTTTTCTCTCATTCTCAGTTTGATATGAAAAACTTGAACTCTGTCACCTGTCACCTGAGACTGAGGACGCTCAGTCACAGAGCAGCTCGTTATGTTTTCACCGTGGACGAGCTGCCTATTGGTCAGGTTGTTCAGGTGGGCGGGGTTTGTCGGAGAATGTGTTTTAGTTTTTTTTCACATTCCTCAGCTCGTTGTTCTGTCCTGTCGTCGCCTCCTCCACCTGTCGCCGCCTCCTCCACCTGTCGCCGCCTCCTCCACCTGTCGCAGCCTCCTCCACCTGTCGTCGCCTCCTCCACCTGTCGCAGCCTCCTCCACCTGTTGTCGCCTCCTCCAGCCGTCGCAGCCTCCTCCACCTGTTGTCGCCTCCTCCACCCGTCGTAGCCTCCTCCACCTGTCGCAGCCTCCTCCACCTGTCGTCGCCTCCTC
>NW_019525165.1:48795-50054 GCF_002814215.2 Seriola lalandi dorsalis | reverse complement strand
ATAAGTTTCCCGCTCTACACCTTAATGTTGTTGTTGTGATAGTTGATGGAGTCATTAGTTAAATGTTGCAGGAATGTTTTCCCTCCATGATGAGAGTTTGCAGTTGATCATAATTAATTAGTATCCTGTGTTTCCTGTTGAGGCGTGGATCAACATTAACCTCTGCATCTGACCCTGAGGTGAAAACATGAACAGGTTCACTAAAACATCTGGACTGGAGATGAATTACTAATAAATGAGAAACGTATCTGCGGTGTCTTCATCCACAAGCTCAGATATTTAAGTGCATGAGATGAAACTTGTGAACCTTGTGTGTGCTGTAGTTGGCAGGTACCGGAGTTCTGGCTGTGGGACTATGGCTGCGCTTTGACAACAGGACAGCAGGACTGTTCGAAGGGGAGGACTCACCCACAGTCTTCTTCACAGGTAAGATCATTGAGATACAGGATTTACAGTAACATGGTGGACACAAACCGTCTGTGGTTCTGCTTCATTAGTTTTGGTAGATGCAGCTCTATTTTGTTGTGGCTGCAACGAATGATCATTTTCGTTATTGATTAATCTGCCACTGAATTTTTCTCAATTAATCAATTCATCGTTTGGTGTTCATGTGTGTTTTTGTTTGTTTGTTTATTCAGTTTACAATGATACAAAACAGAAAAGAGCCTGGGTAACCTTCCATCCTGCTTGGTAGCACAGACCCGTGAAAGGAAGTGCAGCTTCTCCTTCCAGTATAAAAGCTGCGGTGCTTTCATTGTGCATTAAGTGAAAGTGCATGTCAACAACATGAATGTTTTATGATGAAAGTGTTGCTTTGTGGGTAAACAGTGTGGTTTCATCAGGAGTGGGGCAGGAAGTACAAAACACCTTAAGTTCTTACTGTACATTTAATTTCTCCGTATCTGAGGGAGTCGCACAGAATCTCTTTTTCTTTAGTAAAGGAAAGAATTTAAGTTATTTACAGCATTGAAAGAGATTTTACAGCTGTAAAACTGTTGCCATGGAGACCACCGATTTGACTTTTGATACTTGTTTTCACTTTTGGGAAGTTTGCTGTCTGATCCGTCACCATGGTAACGCTAAGATGAAGAGAAAAGCAGCCGAGCCTTTACTAAAGCAGAAATACTGCAAAGTGAAAATGAAATGTCACATTAGTTTTAAGTAAAAGTTTCTGACCCTCTTGACTCAGTATCAGTGGGTTGGACCTGAACATGTGACTGGATGCTGCTTCATTAGCTCCAGAGAGCCGGGGCGGGGGC
>NW_019525165.1:47854-48555 GCF_002814215.2 Seriola lalandi dorsalis | reverse complement strand
GGGGGCACAGGGAGGGCAGCTGAGGCCACAGTTAGCTCCTCCACATGTAGCTTTCATTCCTGTGACAGGGACGTCTTTGTCTCTCTGAGGATCCGTCTCCCTCCCTCCTCTCTTTGTGCTTCGCCTCCGTCAGGCGGAGCGCTGAAGTGGGCCGCCACGTCTGAAATGACAAACATCTTAATAACCGCTCCGGAGGAGGAACATGTTAATGTGACATCACTGTAATGAGTCATCCTCATGAAGGGATGATTAATGATGGTGGATCATTGTTGTTGCCTCTTAATCACTTTTCAAACTTTTACATTTGAGGTTTAGAAATTCACAGCATCTTTTTCAAACTCGTCACGACATTATTTAAATTTAGATCTTCTTCTTCTTCTGTGTTTTATTTGAAGTGTGTCCATCAGAAGATATAAAAACCATCTCAGTGTAGTTTTACATCTCCTCTCTCAGGCTTCTCTCTGCAGCTCTAGGAACAACAGGTCTGTGAGCCAATCAGAAGAGAGGAGGCTCTGAGCCTCTCTTCTGATTGGCTGACTGTTTTCTGACTGATCCAATAAAAATATAGCAGATTTCAGGTATAAACACTCAGAGAAACCAAATCCTGCAAGGTTTGGATGGTGGGTCCAGGTGGGCGGGGCTTGGTGACTGCTTTGTTGTGACATCACAAAGTTCCAGAAGTCCTGACGGCTGGTTTTAAG